>NC_137811.1:13347233-13524416 GCF_963921795.1 Nannobrachium achirus | reverse complement strand
CCAGGAGTATATCGCCATTGTCGGGCAGAAACCTTGTATCTCCAAGTTTCAAATGTGTACGTTTTTTCGTAAGGTAAAGCCCTGCTTCATCATACAAGACTGTCGCACAAGACTAGTGAAAATAGCAGATCTACAAGCACACAACGCCTCTTTAAATGATAAATACAAAGCGAACGATTTTGGACATACAAGGTTTCCACCCGACAACGACGATATCTACTGTATACTTTGAGTCATGCAGGGGTTGAGTACTTTACTGATCAACAGCAAACACGCCCGTCGTTTGAAGTGACTAACATGACAGCGGGACAAATCACCCACAAAGACATTTTAAAGGGAAAGTGCATTCCTCCTCCTTAAAGGGGCTCTGTGGCAGGTCAGGGGAATTAAAGGTCCCGCTACACAGAAAGCCTGTGTGAACAAACATCCCAAACATCACCAAGTTCACGGCTCGTATAAAATGTTGAATAGATAAGAGGAACGTCAGCTCACATGACTCAACGAAATGACATGTCCGTCTGTCTGTCTGTCACATTGACCCTCATATGCAGTTAACCCAAGACCTGGAAGCAAAAATAGCTGATATACAAGCTCACAGCGCAGCACCGTGTGCAAGCTTTTAGTTCTGCTATTTATGAAAAGTTGTGTAAATTCGTGCACATTTTTGAATATATCTTTTTTTAAAGCGAACATTTGTAACTCAGATATTTGCTTCTGGGGGGTCCCTGATACGAAATATTTTTAGATGGGGGTCGGCAGCCAAAAACGTACAATTCTAGGGGTCCTTGACACGAAAAAGTTTGAGATGATTTAGAAGAAGGATTTAGAAGACATTTACAACGACTTGCACACAGTGCGGCACTCGGTGTCGCGCTGTGAGCTTGTAGATCTATTTTTATTGGTTAAAGCATAAAATAATGGTTAAATTAATAATGCGTTCCATGTTCAAACGACACTCACTTTAATCCGGTCTCTCCGTCTCTCTCTCCCCGTGTCTCTGACTGTACTGTCTCTCTATATACCTCTCTGTATGTCTCTTTGTCCATCTGTGTCCACTGTCCATCTCTCTCTCTATGCTCTTTGTCCGTCTGTCCCGTCTGTCTGCAGTCCTTCCTGTCCCTGGCCAGAGACATCCTACACAAGTCCAGTAAGAAGCCGGTGAGTCGCTGTGACCTTTGGCTTGGCCTCATGCTGTAATGTTTATAGTTTTCCTGTGTAAAGGCCCATTTACACTGAGCACTATAACTATAAAACATATTTAGATGCCTCAGGGCGTCTTACTAGTGTCTTGAGTGAGTGTCTTGGCCGTCTGGCCAGTGATGTATATCGGACCAGTTCCCCATATATGGATATGAAGTCCTGTTAGATATGGGCTTAATATTGATGACATCAGGGATCTCCATATATGGGCATAAAGTGGTTCCCATGACATCACAACATACAATCCCTTTTATGCCCATACATGGAGATCCCCGTCTGAAGCAGCCACGCCACTGTGATGTCACCTGTTTATGCCCATATATGGAGATCCCTGCTCTGAGTATCTGACATCACTGTGATGTCACCGATGTTACACATATACCCGTATACGGACAAGCTGTGCCGGTTCTGACAGTAAACTGCGACCTATGGTCGCAAATATAGCTTAAAAGATTAAAAGAAAAGAAGTGGATGGCAGAGCTCACACTAACAAAAAAATACAACGGTGAACAACATGTAGTTATAGGTATATACGTCATAGGACTTTCACATAACGAGTAACAGAGTAAGCATGTCTGGGGTCTCACAGCACACTGTTGGTTCTACAGAGGCCTCAATGTCTATGGCTGACCTGCCCATATATGGAGATCCCTGACGTCTTGATTCTCCATATATGGAGCTAACCAACACGGACATCATCCGGATTGGTAGTAAATCTCCTGTTCTCCCATATCATGGCCAAGACAGATGGTGTGACCTCGCCCTTTTGGCCAAGGTCGCTTTTCGTGTGACTGAACGGCACTTTAACACTCCAATTATTACAGCCAGACTGACCTTTTCTTTACTACATTGGTATCTGCAATTATGTCCTGACCACTTTCAACCTCCCTCTTTTGAGCATGTCATTTTCAAAAGGATTCAAATTAGCAATGAGTCCCTGAGCTTGCAGATCCGGTCGGTCTAATGACCCGTCTGTAATAAAGACTGTGTGTTTTAACACTGTAATAATGACCTTTTTGTTGTCAACAGGATGTAATTTTAACCTTCCTGTTGTCAACAGTGTCATTTTAACCTTTTGTGTTGTCAACAGGGTGTAATTATAACCATTTTAGGCAGGAACATTCACGTCAAGAATATAACAATTAATAACATAATGAACAGATAGACTTGGCAAGGATATTGGCAAGGATATTTAACCATTTATTGCATAAATGGAATACAGTTAAACTTGGCGTTTGAAGGGCTCCGCGATCGGAGATGCTCCCTGAATTTTGTGCAGGCTTTTCTGAGCATGCTAAGCAAAATCAGGGAACGCAACAATACCCCCCCATAGGGATAGAATAGCAAATAGCAATAACCGTGACATGTAACAGTCAAATCACAGTATTGAGCTTAACAACATTCAAAATCACAGTATGAGCTTAACAACATTGACATGAAACTTAGTCAAGATCACAGTACTTGCTTAACCACATTGACATGTAACTTAATCAGACAATCACAAGTATTTGAGCTTAGCCAGAGTGATCATGCAAAGGTGGAGGCTGGGGTGGAGGAGGAAGCAAGCAGCAAATGATTCCGAAGCTTCGGAACCAAGCATTGGCAGGGAAAGCAAGCTCTATTTAAAGGAGCCTTCCCTATTGATTGGAGTATGGCAGTCATGTGACATAATGACCAGCAGATATGTTAATGAGGTATGAGAACAGAGCTGACTGACATCTGACTACAGCTGAGCAGCAACTTGACTCCCATGCCCTGCATAAACTTGCGCTACGCTTTATTTTAGGCAGGAACATTCACGTCAAGAATATAACAATTAATAACATAATGAACAGATAGACTTGGCAAGGATATTGGCAAGGATATTTAACCATTTATTGCATAAATGGAATACAGTTAAACTTGGCGTTTGAAGGGCTCCGCGATCGGAGATGCTCCCTGAATTTTGTGCAGGCTTTTCTGAGCATGCTAAGCAAAATCAGGGAACGCAACAATACCCCCCAAAACTAATGAGCTTGCTCTCTGTCTTGGCAGGGCTCGGCCATACCAGAGAGCGCTTTAAAACCCCCCAAAACACGGAACCCAACGCCACATAAAACCTGTGTCAGTCAGACTCTGGTTATGTGAAGCAGCAGAGCGCCACTGCAGACTTCTACATGATTAAAAGTAAAAGACTGCAGAGTCTTGAACCATGAGAAGCCATCCTACGCTTAGCAGTAACTATGTGTAGCAGCAGCTAGCTGCGATCTCTGCGTTGACAAATTTATTTTATGCTAAAAGATACATGCTGCATCTTAAAAGAGAGACCATTCTATGATTAGTGAAATGAAATAGCTAAGAGAGGCAGCGAAGCGACGCTGCCGACCTTTGAAATAATTATTCCGTTAAGAAGCAGTTCTTAAATTAAGAAAAGGCCATCCTACCATTAGTGTATAAAGTGGGTCAGCTACGCTTGCTGTGCTGTGTGTGCGAGCGGTTCTAACGCAGAACCAAATGTATTAAGCAGTTGGTCTTAAGCCATCCTACACTGCGAAGAAGAGTGAATCAGCTACGCTTGCCGAGTTGTGCCCCATCCCTTAAAGGGGGAGCGAGCTGTTTGAGGTTACCCACCATGCTACTGTAGGTAGACGTGACCCTGCAATTGGAAGTTGATATTAACAGCTGTGATAACCGTGCCAAACACCTTTGAGCAATTAATTAGCCGACCGTCTCCTCACTTAATGCCGCTCATGCTTTTGAGCAACAAGAATGACCTCCTTCCTGGCGAGTAACATTCATAGCTGCTGAGGATCAGCGTCCATAACTTCCGAGTTGGAGCCAGGCCGGTTGTATGCATAGAGAGATGTACAGGTGTGGAGCCATCCCCGATGCTGCAGGAAGCATCTCTGGTAGCCATCCTTCCAAGGTCCGATACAGCTTGCCTCGCCAGAGGACGCCAGGCAGATACCATGACATAGAGGATAGAAAGAAGTATTAGTTTGAGAACGTAGTCTGGATTGCCTTGATGCTCCACCCGGCTGAATATTAATGAACTCATACAAGCATAAGGTGCTGCTGAAATATACTTAGAATCATCTTGAGACTTGTTGCAACGATCATCATTATTATAATTATTATTATCCACAACCACGCAATCTATATAATACATCTGCCTTATCAGCCATATAATTATGCCTTTAGATGAAGATGCAGTTTGATTAACGAATGACCTGCCTTTCATGGCTTCGGGAGGAGGTCCAGGTGAGTATCCTCGATCCAGAATCCTCGATCATCGCGACACATCGATGTCGCTCATGAAACAGGCAGGCAGCCACTCCCCTGTCTGCTGAATCTGTAGCGTGCAAGCAGGCGGGCAGGCGTGCAGGCAGGCAGGAGTACAGGCAGGCAGGCTCATGGTTGCAGCAGAAGTAGCGTTAGCTGAAGCTGTAGTAGCAATGCCCTCTGCAGTGCCAACCGACTCCTGACTGACCTCATGGCATTATACAGTAGTGGACGAAACTATAAAGATAAACATGTTAGCAGAAAACACACAGAAGCTGCAGCACAACGCTGCAATGACATGCTGTAGCAGCAGCCATGCAGCAGCTCCAGCACGAAGCTGAAAAGATAAACATGATGTTCACAGCAGACATAGCAGCCTCAGCAAGAAGCTATATAGAAAAACACGATTTAGCGGAACATGAAGCAGCTTTAGCTTGAAGCTGCAATGATAAAACCTGATGCCGTAGCAGTGGGCATGCCACAGCTCCGGCATGGAGCTGTAATGATAAACATGTTAGCATTAACTAGCAGTAGCATTAGCTGTAATTATTAGCAGTTATGCTAGCAGGCAGCAGCAGGTTGAGTGGAGCTAGCAATAGCTGAAATTATAGTACACATGATAGTATCTGACTGAAGCAGCAGCAACAAGAGCCATTAGCACAATGATGTGATCATTGTAGCATAGCAGCACAACTGATAAAGAAAGAAGCCTGGAAATGAAACATGATGTTAGCAACAGACATGTAGCAGCTTTAGCATGAGCATAAGTTGAGCATACAGCAAAATGGCAGGAGTCTGGAAATGAAACATGATGTTAGCAACAGACATGTAGCAGCTTTAGCATGAGCATAAGTTGAGCATACAGCAAAATGGCAGAAGCCTGGAAATGAAACATGATGTTAGCAACAGACATGTAGCAGCTTTAGCATGAGCATAAGTTGAGCATACAGCAAAATGGCAGAAGCCTGGAAATGAAACATGATGTTAGCAACAGACATGTAGCAGCTTTAGCATGAGCATAAGTTGAGCATGCAGCAAAATGGCAGAAGCCTGGAAATGAAACATGATGTTAGCAACAGACATGTAGCACCTTTAGCATGAGCATAAGTTGAGCATACAGCAAAATGGCAGAATCGAAGCAGCAGCCAGCCTATGCAGTAAATATATATATATATATATTTTTTTTCTTTTTCACCGTGTGCAAAATTACAGAACAAGTGTTTAACGCTGTTCCGAACAACGTTCAGCATGTACCGGCTGTGCATAGATACAATAATCAACTCAGTTTATCCATCTCACATGGCCACTTCAGTGTTACCATGCTAGCGTTTGTAGCATAAGACAATGACACCCCTGAGTGTTACTAGCATTAGCCGCTAACATAAGCATTTAGCAGTGAACAAGCTTTTCACATGGCCATTCCAGTGTTCCCATGATAGTGTTGTAGCCATGACAACCCCCGAGTTACTAACATTAGCCTCTAAAATTAGCATTTAGCAGTGAACAAGCCTCTCCCCATGCTGGAATGTATCCTCTTAATCCATACAACTCAAAGGTTCCAAATGCGCTAACATTAGCATTTAGCAGTGAACAAGCCTCTCCCCATGCTGGAATGTATCCTCTTACTCAATACAACTCCAAGGTTCCAAATGCACCAACATAAGCATTTAGCAGTGAACAAGCCTCTCACCATGCTGGAATATTCCTCTTACTCAAGACAACTCAAGTTTCCTGAGTAAATAGGGAGAGCTTCCTAGGATCTCCTTTTAGTAGAACTGTACCATCATGCAACTGTACTTTTCCCATGCAACCTTCTAACAAGTCTTCAACTCTCCCCACACACTACACACACAGTAGCTGCTTGACCTCATGTGGCTCAAAAAGGGAATTAACCCACTCTGCACACAGACTAGGCTGATTCTAACAGGAAGCATGTTGGAAGGATGTTGAAAGCAAGCCAAATAAGCAACTTCACTTCAGAACAAGCCCGAACAAAACAACCCACAACTAGAAGTTATGGGGAAACAAGACCAAGTTGCTTATAATGGGCAGACCTGGCAACACTGCTAGACTGAGAACAGTGTGAATGTGTATGGTAGCAGTCCATAGACTACACTACCCATGATGCATTGCCCATTTAACAACCTCCCTTATCAACTTTCCACCATTCCACCACATAGGACATTTAACTATGGTGTTTATAAAGCCAAATAATCACCTGTGCAAGAACCTTCATTTCCATACTTAAGCAAGTGTGAGAGTGAGCGTGTTTGATCCTCGCTTGAATGCCGCAATCTCACCTACTTTACTCCAAGTAGTGGCAGTTAGTTGAATATGGACTAATTCAACTGTAGCACATGACAATCTCTCTCATGGTAACAAGTTCTTACACCCATGAAAGGGCATATGTTAACCATTAAACATTTAAACCCCCTCTTCTAACATCTTGAAATGCTGTACCACTGAATTATCTAAGCATCAATATTTGATTCAAGACTCTTACCGAATACTAGCTGAACCACTCCTCAAGGACAGGTCCCCAACAAACACTCAGACTCAGGCTTCTGCATGGCCAAACAGGCCCAGACACAGCCACCTCCCCTTATGCTCTGCCCTTAAAGGGGCAGTGCTACTCCTGTAAACACTTGACATGATTCCTGAATGAGCAAAGCATAAATCTTAATACACAAATATACTCAGTAGTTCCAACCTGCCTGCAGAGTAAAAGTAGCATTAGTATATGATTAGCAGCAATGTTGGGAAAAGAGGCATATATTAGAAGTGAGCAATAGCATCAGAATATCATCCATGCATGATATCAATAATAGCATAGGCTACACCTGTTTAAAGCAGGATGGGAATCCCTGCATGGAGCCATGCATCTGAAGGGAGTATGGCCACACCGGCCAACATGTTGGATTAGCTGCCGAACTAGCTGGTGTTTGCAGAGTGTAGCCCTGCGATTAAAGATTTAAGAAACCCAGTGTGGCATCTGCTGGAGACAAACAGCACTGGAAGCTGGGCAGGAACAACAGTTCACATACTGTTCTAGGCAGCACAAATCACAGCCAATGCCATCATGGTTCGGGGTGCACTGTAGAGCAAAGCATGCTGTTAGCTTATGTTGCTACAAACAATTTGAAGCTTCCACTACTACCACTGTTAGCATATGCTATACTGTTGAAATGTTTTCTCTTCTGAGAAGCAAGCATGCTAGTAATACATTTTAGATGAGACCTTGTTCAAGTTATGAGTAGTAGTAAACACGTAAATGAGAACTAATGAAGTAGTGCATCATGATAGCTGTAGTTAACATTAGGCATAATACTGTTAGCAGTAGCATAGTGATAGCAACAGATATAAAAGCAGGCTAGCATTGCTATTGAAGCAGCACGGCAGTAAGCAGTATCTAAAGCAGAACCATATGTATCACCAAGCTTTCGAGCAGAACCAGAGAGTAGAGCAGCCGCAGCAGCAAGCAGCAAATGATTCCGAAGCTTCGGAACCAAGCATTGGTAGGGAAAGCAAGCTCTATTTAAAGGAGCCTTCCCTATTGATTGGAGTATGGCAGTCATGTGACATAATGACCAGCAGATATGTTAATGAGGTATGAGAACAGAGCTGACTGACATCTGACTACAGCTGAGCAGCAACTTGACTCCCATGCCCTGCATAAACTTGCGCTACGCTTTATTTTTTGTTGTCAACAGGGCCCTACGGGTCGAGAGGTGAAGATTACGAGCAGCCCCACAGAGAAGAAATCCTCTAAATGTCTCCTCCTGTAGGAACACACACAGCTGCACCTTACAGCAACACAGCAGTATTAATGACAAAACAAACTGTAAGTCCTCTGGCTCCATCTACTGGCCACAAACTAAACCAAACTAAATGAAAACGATTCCTTTTTTGTACAAACCCAAGCTATGGTATTCCATGATGTAAAAAAAAAACATTAGTGTATTGTAAACTAGTTCAGGGGTTTTCAAACTTTTTTGACTCAGGGCACCCCTGTCAATAACCTTTTCATCCACAGCACCCTTGAGTTACAATGTTCATGTTTAGAATCTTACATCATATTTGAGAAATATCTGTTTCCATCAGAACTGACTGAAAATAACGTTATACTTGATGTTTAACCACTTGAACCCCAGCATGCCTATTCTGGGGAGAAAGGTTCACCAAAAATAGCCGATCTACAAGCTCACAAAGCGACGCGTTGTGAGCTTTTATCTCGTGGCACCCCTGAACTGGCATCAGGGCACCCCAGGGTGCCCCGTCACCCTACTTTGAAAACCCCTGAACTGGTTCCCCTGGAATGTATTGCAACAACAACAACAACAAAAATAACTTAATTTATCTCTTTTGATATTTCCTTCTTCTCTGAGATGGTTTTGGGTCATTATGCTGCAGAATAATTGTTGGTTATTTTGAGGACCAGTCTGAAAACTACCTGTAAACCTCTTCCTGCACTGTTGTCGTTTTATTTTTATTTTATATTATCTTTTGCCAATGTCTCTTGTCCCTCTCTTTGGTCCCGACCCACTAGTTGTGAAACACTAAGCTATAAGAAGACCACAAATTACGTTTTTTTTTTTTACATCGGTGGTTCTCAGAGTGGGGTCCAGGGACTCTTAAGGCCGTATCAGAGTGTACGGTGGAGAGCTATCCACCGGTGGAGAGCTTTCCACCGCAAGTCAGAAAATAAGTGCAGGACATCATAGTCACTCACGGTGGAGTCCTGTACACCGTGACTGACTGGTCTAGATCGACCAATCAGTGAACGGGGTGTAGAGCCTGTCTGTCTGATAGTAAAAACAGAGAGATGTGTTGGGACTCACGGTGGAAAGCTCTCCACCGCGAGGAATGATGTAACGTTGTAGTTTCATGACTCAAAAAGACTCGAAAAGACTACACCGCGGTGTAAAGCCTTCCACCGCGGACCCGACTATGATACAGGCTTTAGAGGTCTGTAACTCTGAGAGCGTAGTTGAAGATAAAACGTTGCTACACTATGACCAAATAAGATGAAAAGTCTTAATGTTTTTAATGATACATATTGTTTTTCTTTCTTTTTTTTCTTTTTTACAAAAGTCTTACACGACTGCTTGAACATTCCACCTGCCACTAACACATCAAATGGCTCTTTTCCAACTACTATAACTATTAGGGAACCATGCCACGTCATTGAACGGGTTCTGGGTTGGTTTCCATACAGCGTGCTGCTATGGCTCTGCTTCACAAAGGTTCTCCAGAACAGTGGTTCCCAAACCTTTCAGGTCGAGACCCAAAAGAGAAATTAAACGTTTGCCCGGGACCCAAACTAGTGAAAATAGCAGATCTACAAGCTTTGCGCCACGTTGTGAGCTTGTAGATCGGCTATTTTCTCTACTTCTTAAACATTTGTTTTCTGATTAATTCCTGACCTACTGTTTGGGAAGCAATGTAATATTATGTACCCGTATTTTCCGGACTATAAGGCGCACTTAAAAGCCTTTAATTTTCTCAAGAAACTACAGTGCGCCTTATAGTCCAGTGCACCTTATATATGGATCATTCATTGACATTGACATTCCCTTTAGCACAGCTCCAACTGTTGGATGCATAACGCAACAGTAGCGTCTATTAAGTGCGCCTTATAGTCCGGTGCGCCTTATTATATGAAAACATTTTGAAAATAGACCATTCATTGACAGTGCGCCTTATAGTCCGGTGCGCCTTATAGTCCGGAAAATACTGTAGTATTGAAGTCCTCCGTTATCCCCTGGGTCACACAAGTATTTCTTTTTTCAGAAACTATGAAACTACCATAGGGTCGTCCTAGCATCGCGTCATATAAAAACTGTGTTCCAAAGCCCGGCGATTTGGAGAACATTTATTTATTTTCTTGTACTAAATTTGATTTTGAGTAAAATCGCCTGGGCTCATTAGTTTCTTTTTGGAACACTCTCTACTTTCCCCCAGCCGGGGAATAGCGTGTTCCTTCAACACGTTACGTCTTACCGGGGAACACCCCCCCCCCCCCCGGCCCGTCAGGTGTTGAGAAGCGGCTTGCTCACTCCTCATGCACTGAAGGAAGCATGAGCTCAGTTCGGGGGACTCTCCCCAGCTTGGCAGAGGGAGAGCAGCGCCCAGAATGACAGCTTAGGCAATTGGCACTGGGTGAAAAATGGGTTACAAAATCGTGGGATAAAAATGTATAAGAACATTTTAAAAATTGCATGGTCACACCTCACTTTTATTCTACCTATGAGGGAGGATCCGGCCAATTCATTTAAATGGGAATAGAGCGCTTTTTGCAGAAATCTGCTGAATTGCAGCAAACCTAGATTACCTTCCTAACCGTAGGTTAGGTAGGTTAGGTAGAATAAACATCTTCTAGTCCAGCTATTCACCAGACATTCCTTGGACACAAAATGTGATCTACTTTATTTCTGCACAGCAGTACTAGAGGTCCTGGTAGGATAGAAAAAACAGCAGTAGTAGAGGTCCTGGTAGGAGATAAAACCAGTAGTACTAGAGGTCCTAAAACCAGTAGTACTAGAGGTCCTGGTAGGAGATAAAAACCAGCAGTATTATAGGTCCTGGAAAACCAGCATTAACCAGCAGTACCAGAGGTCCTGGTATCAAATAAAGAGGTCCTGTTAGGAGATAATGTCAGCGGTACCAGAGGTCCTGGTAGGAGATAAAACCAGCAGTACTAGAGGTCCTGGTAGGAGATAAAACCAGCAGTACTAGAGGTCCTGGTAGGAGATAAAGCCAGCAGTACTAGAGGTCCTGGTAGGAGATAAAAACCAGACGTTCTAGAGGTCCTGATAGGAGATGAAAACAGCAGTACCAGAGGTCCTGGTAGGAGATAAAAACAGCAGTACTAGAGGTCCTGTTAGGAGATAAAAACCAGACGTTCTAGAGGTCCTGATAGATGAAAACAGCAGTACTAGAGGTCCTGGTAAAGCGCAGTAGGACCTGGGTTGGTAGAAGGACTGTGTTGTCTTTGTTTGTCTACAACATGGAGGGCTGAGAATGTGGAAGAGAGGAACAGATAAGTGCAATATGAAAAGATGAGCGAACAGAGAGAATGATGGATGGATGGATGGATGGAGGAGAGAGAATGGACAGAGCATTGAAATGAGGACAAGGAGAGAGAGAGAGAGAGAGAGAGAGAGAGAGAGAGAGAGAGAGAGAGAGAGAGAGAGAGAGAGAGAGAGAGAGAGAGAGAAGGGAGGAGGAGTAGAAGGGAGAAACCGGAGGATATGAGGAGGAAATTACCCTGTTTTTATTTTATAATTTTACTTTGATCTAATACAGTGGTTCTCAACCTTTTCAGGCCGCGACCCCCCAAATATTCATATTTTAACTGGGGACCGCCCCCACGAGCACTACATACAAGCATTACCTTCTGTTTAAGACGGTTCTATTGTGAAAATAGCAGATCTACATGCTCACAACGCCTCGTAGATGGGCTATTTTCACAATTTCTGCCTCTAATAATTGACAATTTGGCCAGTGTTTAATTTGTCGTTTTAGAGGTATTAAAAAGTCCTTAAATTGTCACTTTGGAAATGTGAAGATAACCTCTATACACTTAAACTGTGTTGGTTTGTTTACTGTTGAGAGAGAAAACAATGTTGCACATTAAGTTCATCATCTGGGGACCCACCCCCAAAATAATGTGGGGACCCCCCTGGGGGTCCCCTAACCCTAACCCACAGGTTGAGAACCACTGGTTTAATATATAATCCCATTCAGAGGAACGTATGGAGTCCATGTATATTATTTTCACTCTGCTTTTCTTTTCCTTTGTAAAAACATTCCATGTGTGTGTGTGCGGTATGGAACCTGTATGGACACATCTGTCATGTGTATGTTTACATACATGCTGCTTCCTGAATAAAAAAGGAATAAAGTTTCAAATGTGTGCGCGTGTGCGTGCTGTGTGTGGTGTTCTCAAACATTTTCTCAAACCAAAATGATGTGTGTTTGGCCGCGGACCCCCATTCCAAAAGATGTTTTGCCAGGTGCGCGTCTTAAGGGAAGATTCGTAAGCTTTTTATCAAGATTTGACAGGATTTGTTTAAAAAAAAAAGAGCATAATTACAAGCTCACAACGCTCACAAGAGCCAAGTGCATTTGGGTCTCCATCCGGAATCAATGGGGCTAAATTTATCATCATCACATTTTTATAACAATGCAACAAAAACCTCAACTCCAAGTAAAATATTTGAGTTTTAAATGTTAAAAAGATATTCAAAGATTTGCACACATTTTCATGATTTTTCAAAAATAGCAGATCTACAAGCTTGCAGCGCGGCACTTCTTTTTACAGTTAAAGCATAAAATAATGGTTAAAGTGGTAACCAGGTCTTAAACGGGGATTAAGTGTGTTGAGCTGCTCCTCATTTTTGCAGGGGACCCACTGGAAACCCTCAAGGACCCCTGGGGGTCCCCAGACCCCAGAACTAGTTCAAAACTGTCATGTTAAGGTTTGGCCTGGTGGTGGCACTAAGTCACAGAGTCACCAAAACCAACAGGTTTCGATCTTCTCCCATCAAACTTCTTGCAATCCAGTCAGTGGTTCTCAAAGTGGATTTTGTTCTTGTGTTTTTTGTCATTTACATAGGCTTTTATTTTATTTATTTTCTTGACCACAATGTTAAAATGTAATTTTGGTAGCATGTTATTTAGATTCATTTGATTACCCGGCTTAACTGTCATCCTAGTTTACTGAGGCACTACACTCTCTCCGCATGTGATTGATTACCTTGATTATTGTAAGTCACTCTGGATAAGAGTGACTGTGAAATGCCCACGTTGTAAATGATAAAAAATAAAAAGATAAAAGAGAGAGAGAACACCCACTAATAACAGTTCACCATGCTGAAAAGCAGCCAAACATCTGCTATCATGAAGAAAACAGGTTGAGGTGGAAGAAGTAAAAGTATCAATAATACAATACGCTGTTACAAGTAAATTCAAGATTTATTAAGTAAAAGTACAAAAGTAATGTGTAATCAACATTTACTTTATGTACCAAAAGTATATGACTCTCCTTCATTGACATACAAATAACACATAACTGACATTATGTAACATACGGGGATTAAATGACAATTTGCCTCTTGATATGTAGTGGAGCCCAAGTAAAAGTGTTGAAAATGGGAGAAGAAGAAAAGAACTCAACTACTGTACCTGAGTGTGGAATGTGTAATGTAAAATGGTGCATTTATATAGCGCCTTTAACCAGTCCACGGTGCTTTACAATGAACATTACATTCACCCATTCACACACACATTCATACACCACTGAGAAGCCATGCAAGGCACCAACCTGCTCAAAGGGAGCAATAAGCTCTGTGCACAGAAGCCATATTGGAAAGACATTTTTGCCCCTTCCTTACTTCCTTTACAGGTGTTACCAATGAATCTGATTAAGGCTCCGTTCCATTTTATTGTAGCACAGTGGTTCTTAGGGTTAGTGATTTCAAGGACCACCATAACTTGAGTGTACAAAATTACAATTTGTAAACTCTAGAGCCTAGGAGATCAGTGTCTTGCTCAAGGACACTTCCGACACCAGCTCTGGGGGGGGCCTGGGATCGAACTGGGAACCTTCCGTTTCCCAATAAGCGGACGCTCTACCTTCGGAACCACTGCCGCCCCTCGAACTTGAACTTAGTTTACATTCAACCTCATTTTAAGAGTCGCAGCCTGTGAGGCTCACTCGGTGTGGGTCAGGGACGAGGTCACTCCTGAACGTTGAAGTCTTGATCCCCGTTTGATCTCCTGCTCCACAGCCATTCAAAGTCTTCTCTCTCCCTGAGACCAGATGCATGTAAACAAACGTCACCAACTCATTTATGACCGGGGCCGTCGCAATAACATTTGTGCTTTTGTACAAGTAATTGTGATGAACGATTGAATTGTGTTTTTGGCATTGAACAGGGATGCTGACAGAACCCTCGCTAAAAACCCCAGGACAAAAATTCACTCGTCCTAGACCTAGACAATTTGCCCTCCTGGCCCCCAAACTGGGGAATAAACTCCCTGTCGCACTTAGAACTACAGACTCACTCCCCTAGCTTCCGTCGTGGACTAAGACTCACCTCTTCAGACTCCACCTAAACCCATAGCACTACTGTAACACTCCCCCTTCCCTCGATGACCATACATGAAGCTAGATAGCATTTTTAGGTTTTAGAAACGGATTTTTACTGATTAGGTGCGTGGTCTACCTACAGTATGTCATTGTTTTTTCTAGATTGATATTCCTATGCATTGTTATATTGTTGTTGATGTACTGACATTATCTTGCTTATTATTTTGCTAAATGCCTAAATTGTAAATTGGGAACATGACTATGACAACAAGAGCTTGTAGATCTGCTATTTCCGATATTTCTGCGAAACGATTATGACGACTAGATAATTATCTCGAATAGTTGCGATGGTGTACAAATACTGACAGGCCTATTTTATGATCCGTAAAATCAGTCACTGCAAACGTTGTGAAGTTGGAACCTCAGCTCGTACCTGTTGCTGATGCGTCGCCCCGCCAGGTACTTCTGCTCTGCGGTTTCTACGGACACGTTGTTCACTCCTGCTATGGCATGGACGACAGCCTGCGCAAGATCACAAATGGTTACACCAACACAAGCTACTTTACCTGAGAAGACATGCATGATTATAGCATTGAACCCTGAGGCCGATTCTGAAAAAATGTCTTCTGATTCCTAACAGTTTTCTGAAAAAACGTATGTTGTCGTACAGTATGTGGTGCTCAAACTCTTTCATGTCAAGGACCCCCAAAATGATATGCATTTGGCCGCCGTTAGTTATAGAGCCCCAATTTTAGCTAACTGAAACTGAAATGTTGATTTAATGTGCATTATCCCTAAAAATGTAACACATTTTTTGGCAAATCTTTGAAAGTGTCTTTTTAAAAGCGAACATTTGTAACTCAAATATTTGCTTCTGGGGGGGTCCCTGGAACAATATATTTTGAAAGGGGGGGGGGGGGGGGTCCGCGGCCAATTACATGTAATTTTTGGGGGGTCCTTGACATGAAAAAGTTTGAGAACCACTGATTTAGAAGAAGGATTTTTACTAGACATTTATAGACAACAACTGTAAAAAGGTTGAGAGCTCACCTCAGGCAGGAGCACGTCCAGGACAAAGCGGACCCGCTCTGTGCCAGCCTGCATGCAGGGAGGGGCGAGCGGGGCCGTGCACAGCATTGCTTCCAGGTACCTGTACACCCGCTCTACCTGGCCGCCGTCCCGCAGGTGGACGGGCGCGCCGTTCCTCCTGCGATCGGCGCTCTGGAAGGAGTGCAGCCAGCTGGAGCGCTGCTGTCCGCCGATCACCGCCTGTGGGGAGAGGAGCGAGGCTATGAGGGACAGCGATGGCGAGAGGCAGGGACGTGCTGGGCCCCTGATTCATCTTGGGAAAAAAAAGAGTTGGAGAGGCCCTAATTTTTTTGTTTGTTATATTTCGTCGTTGTCGGGTGGAAACCTTATATGTCCAAAACCGTTTGTTTTGTATTTATCATTTTAAAAATGATTTAAATTAGTGAAAACAGCCGATCTACAAGCACACAACGCCTCGCGGTGCGAGGCGTTGTGTGCTTGTAGATCTGCTGTTTTCACTATTGTGCAACGGCCTTGTGTGATGAAGAAGGGCTTTGCTTTGCGAAAAAATGTATAAATTTGAAACTTGTAGATACGAGGTTTCTGACCAACAGTGAAGATTTACTTTGTTGGCCGCACAGCCCCCAAAATGGAAAGAATGAACCGGCCGTTCGGGAGTTGTCCCGCTTTTCCCAATGGCCAGCACGTCCCTGGCGAGAGGACAATCTGTATAGACCGATTTCTCAGAGCGGCAACCATAACTGCGGTGTCAAGCTGCAACTATGTGTGTGTGTGTGTGTGTGTGTGGCTGTGGCTGTACACTGACACTGCAGCTACGCGGCAGCGCTCTGGAAAAAAAGGTCTATAGACCAGTGGTTCTCAAGACAGTGGTCTGGGGACCACCAGTGGTCCTTGAGGGGGTTCCAGGTGGTTACCAGCTCAATGATGGAGATTTGGTAACCAAATTAACCCATATAGATCTTTAACTCTTGAGAGTGAAAAATGAAACCAAATGGACCCTTTACGCTCTCAAGATCATCTGCATTACTTATACCGTAGGCTACAAGAAGCCTACGCAATTAAGAATGTAGAAGAATAGAATAATTGTTATTTTGATCAAACTTTGCCCGTTATCTCCCCTACGGTACCACATCAATTCAATACAGCATGGGATTGTGGACAAAATCTTATCCAACGATAACAAAACATTCTACGTTTTGGGTCTGAGAGGCTAAATCTCACCTAGAGGTGGTCCGCGGCTGAAATTCAGAATAACAAAATTGACCTTGATATGAAAAGGGTTGAAAACCACTGTTATAGTCCTTTATACCAGGGGTAGAAGGAGGTTCAGGGTTCCGTGAGGGGGTTCCAAATGGACCCTTAAAGGACTGTAACTCCTGAGAGTGTACAGATGGAAGCCTCTCAGTAGTTATGGGGGTCCTTGGCAGTTGAAAAAGATTTGAGAACCACAGCCTCAGTAATCACCATTCAAATTTAAATATATAATATTTAAAAAAAATGGATCCCTCTATCTGCCATACACTTAATCCATCTGTGCATACCAGCAGTGATGGGCAGTAGCTAGCGCTAAGCTACATAGCTTAACTACATTTCAAAGAAGCGTAACGGAAATTTGCTACATTTCTCTGGGGATAGCTTGTAGTGTAGTTTAGCTATATTTAATCAGAGTAACTAGTAATATAGCTTACAACATTTTCCAAATAGCTTGCCCATCACGTTTGAAAAAAATAAATAAAAATAGACAAGTCAATTGTAATAGTGTCCCCAATAGTGAGAGGACATTCAGGACAGTCTGACCCCCCCCCCCCCCCCCCCCTCCCCAGGGGCCCAGGGGGATGCAGATGACGGTGAAGTGACGATTTAAGGGATAAGACATTTTAATACCAGTAAGACCTAAAAAAAAAGAAAAAGAAAAAGCAGTGTCGATTTGGCTAGCTACTTTTGTCATGTAGCTTGTAGCTTAGGTAACTACATTTCTTTGGAGATAGCTTCGCTGTGGCTTTAGTTATATTTAATCGAGTGTAACTTGTAGCTTAGGTAACTGCATTTCCAAGTAGCTTGACCCCTTTATACCAGCAGCTTTTTCTCCACCCTGCGCTGGTCAACGATGTAATGAACCAGCTTCTCGTTGGCTCGGTTGTAGGCGGCAAGGGTTCGATCAGGAAGACGCCTCCGGCGCTTCCTACTGACTTCCTCCTCCTGCTGCTGCTGCTCGGTCACACTCCTCTCCTCCACCACCTCCACCACCTCCTCCTCCTCGTGACCCTGGCCCTCCTCCATCTTCTCCAGGTCACTGGAGGTGGTTGGGGGCTCCTCAGAACCTCCCAGGGGGAAGGTCCTCCTCACTGGATAACCTGGAGGAGCAGCGGAGACGGCGAGGGACGGAGTTCAGGAGAGAGAGCAGGGGCGGAAGGAGGGGGGGAGTGGGACTGAGTTACTAGGAGGAGGGGCCTTAATTATTTTATACTTAAGCTATTGAAAAATAGCAGATCTAAAAGCTCACAGCGCAGCACCGAGTGCCGTGCTGCAAGCTTGTAGATCTGCTATTTTTCGTGAAAATCTTTGAATATATTTTTCATAAGTGAACATTTGTGACTAAAAGTTCGCTTCTGGGGGGTCCCTGGAACTAAATATTTTGAGATTGGGGTCCGTGGCCAAATACATATCATTTTGGGGGTCCTTCACATGAAAAGGTTTAGCACCACTGACATAGAAACAAAAAAACCTTTTTGAAATAATCAATATTGAAATATTGCACAAATTTTCACGATTGTTCAAAAATAGCAGATCTACAAGCTCGCAACGCGGCACCCGTATATCTGCTATTTTTCAATAGTTAAAGCACAAAATAATTGTGCGGGGCCCGCAGTGAATCCTTGTACCCAGGGCCCAGAATTTGGTGCAAGTGTGTTCCAGTGTTAATAAAACTATGACCAAGTAAATTCCATTTACACTTGGTCGCAACCAAGTGTGAATGGAATTTACTTGGTTGCATCCCGGAACCAAGTGTGTAATTTTATTTAAAAGACTATGACTTACGTAACTAAATCAATGTTTGCCATCAGAATCAACACTGGTGTGTTCAGGACAGGAGGGAGATGTTGAGATCTTTCAGCTGTTTAATAATGTTCAACAACTTACAAAATAGTATAGCGACGTAAATCTATCATCAGTAAAGGCATGAGACTTCTCTACTGGGAAAAGCTCTACAACTTGAACTTACTCATATCATGACAGACGTATTCCAGGAATGATCCGGTGAAGTGTTCACATGCTGTGGAAAAAAAGACTGCTCATTTATTTATGTCATCACTTATGGGGAAACTCCTGTTACCCAACATACACTCTATATATATATAGCAATGATTTCTAACATAATATAGGACCATTTAAGATTTATTTTAACAAAGAAACGGCCTCAACTTTTCTCTGGAGAAACACAGAGCTACTTACCAATACGCCTTCTATAGTCATTGATCATGTCCAGGGACCATTTAATGGAGGCATCAGACCACTCCTTGGCTTCACTCTGTAAAGGATTGTACACACACACACACACACACACACACACACACACACACACACACACACACACACACACACACACACACACACACACACACACACACACACACACACACACACACACACACACACACACACACACACACACACACACACACACACACACACACACGTCCCCATCCGGAATCAATGGGGGTAAATTTACTATTATACATTTTTTTGTCTTAGGAATAAGACAAATACAAAAAATTATCATTGAACTCCATGGCATGAGTAATCAATAGAAAAAAAAGTCATTTTGGGGGTGAACTACTCCTTTAAGTACAAGCATTTAACTCCCTCAGCTGTTACCTCAGCTGAAATGCAAGAGTTCAATAAAAGCTAAATAAAAGCACATAATAAAATCATAATGAAACGACTCATCTGAATTTCACCAACAGTGAAAAAAGAACAATGTGAACCCCAAGTACGGGATTCATGAGTCTTACCACGAACTGGCCGCTCTCTTCACAGTCATAGGGCTTCAGGGTTTTCAGCGACACTGTCAAGCTAAAAGTATACCACAACAGAAACACCATTTTATTGGTTGACATGGAAATCATTAATAGGCCTAGAATTATTGAATGCTTTAACCAGTGAAAAATAGCAGATATACAAGCTCACAGCGCGGCACCGAGTGCCGCGCTGCAAGCTTGTAGATCTGCTATTTTTGGAAAAAGTCGTGAAAATGTTTGCAAATCTTTGAATATATGTATTTTCAAAGCGAACGTTTGTAACTCAAATTTTGCTTCTGGGGGGGGGGGGGGGGGGGGGGGTGGTCCCTGGAACAAAATATTTTGAGATGGGGGTCCGTGGTCAAATAAATATCAGTTTGGGGGTCCTTGACATGAAAAGGTTTGAAAACCACTGACATAGTAGTCTCTCAAGAACAGACCAACTGAGCTCCAGTTAAGTGAAAAGGACCTTTTCTTTGACGATGGCTGGCCAGATTGCTGACATAGAAACATAGTTTAAAAAAAAAAAAAAAAAACCTTAGAAGGATTCAAAAGACACTTATAGAATCGGGTCAAAATTCTAATTTTCACGATTTAAAAAAAATAGCAGATCTACAAGCTCGCAGCGCGGCACTCGGTGCCGCGCTGTGAGCTTGTATATCTGCTATTTTTCAATAGTTAAAGCATAAAATAATGATACTCAATAATGTGTACCCGTTCTGAATGGGTTAAGCATGTTTTACTTCATTGTGGCCTCATCATTAGAGTTGTAGGTTCACCAGCTTCCAAACAATGAATCAGCATGTCAATACTGGCACACAGGAGGATGATTGTCTGTGTTTTCACCCCTGTACGTGTGTGTTTGTCTGTCTGACCAAGCTGGTCAGTAATCTCAGAGACTCAGAGAAGGCTGGACAAATCGCCATCAAACCCTCCATCCAGACTGGTGAAGACTTTCGCCCCTTTTATTATTTGTGTTACAGTGAAGTCATGACGTGACTCGCTCATCCCGTGGTTCCACGGAAGTAATTCTCTATGGAGAATAACATTGGGTCATCTTAAATCGTCTCATATAAGCATTGTGGTCCAAAAATAAACAAACGGCCTTTGCGATATTGTCGGCGAGGTGGCTCTGTATGGTTTATGATAGTCAGTCACTCATAAGTGATAAAGTCTGTTTCTAGCGAAAATGTAACTAATTCGGCGACAGTAACATTAGCGTTTTTTCACCATCAGTTGATTCTTCATATCCATATGAGTCAAACCGCTGAGATAATTTGTTTATAATTGGAACACAGTTCTTATATGACGCGATATGAAAAAGGTCTAAGGGAATTCAGAATGGGGGAAGAAAACCGCGAACCAGGTAGGATGTGTAAATTACGTCACACTTCACTAGTCCTAAACCACTTGAACTGTGGCATGCATATTCTGTGGGGAAACAATCTTATTTTTACCCTGTGCAGATCTTGTCCTTTAGTGGGCCTTCAATGAAAACGATGCAGGCTCTTCTCATCTTGTGGTTAATGCTTTTCACCTGCAGAGAACAATATGTGTCTTTTAACAACATTATATAAAGGCTACACCTATATTATGAGTCAAAGAGAGTAGAGATGTAGATTGCAAGTTGATGACAGTGGTTCACCCTGACGAGCACTAAGAGTCGAGGCATTACATTTTGTATAACACAGTTCTATTGTGAAAATGACAGATCTACATGCTCACAACGCCTCGCAACACAAGGCGGTGTGAGCATGTAGATCGGCTATTTTCTCAATTTATGCCTCTAATATTTGACAATTTGACCAATGTTTAATTTGTCATTTTAGAGGTATTAAAAAGTCCTTAAATTGTCACTTTAGAAATGTGCAGATACCCTCTATACACTTAAAACGTTATGTTGGTGTGTTTGCTGTTAAGAGAGAAAACAATGCTGTTGCACATTAAGCTAATCATCTGGGGGTAAAATAATTTAGGAATGACCCACAGGTTGAGAACCACTGGATTAGAGAACCAGGGCTGTCATTTAGGGTCATCAAGGGGATGGCAATTGCTACCCTGTAGTGTTCACATTTAACCTTACATTCAGTTATTTTATGCAAATTGTCCCCTGCTAAGTTATTTTAGCAGATTCATCTGATTTCCTCGCAATCAATGCCCGTCCACCTACATGTGACACATGTAATAATTTAGATAAGCCTTTTATTGCAGGGGTCTTCAACGTTTTCGGCCAAGGACCCCTTAGTTGAGAGAGAGATGAAGCAGGGACCCCCACAACCTGTTCATATATTCCATAGTTTCATCGTTTGACAGCAACGATCATCAGTGTATTTTGGATTCATGTCAATTTGTGCTTTCAGATATTTAACCACTTGAACCGTCAACACTTTCACTCTGTACAGCTTTTTTTTCTGAAAATAGCTGATCTACAAGCTCACAACGCCTCGCAGCACGAGGCGTTGTAGATCTGCTATTTTTGGCTAAAGTTCTCAGAATATGGATGCTAGGAAAAAAGGTTTCTGTCACACAAGGATTTGGAGGACCCCCTGTAGTAACTCTGAGGACCCCCTAAGGGTTCCGGACCCCCTGTTGAAGACCCCTGTTTTATTGTATTCAACCATTAATATATTAACCACATTCAACTGTTTTATTGTATTCAACCATTAATGTATTAACCAAATTCAGCGTGGCAACCCTATTTTGGGAATGTCATTATAGGCGAACAATTTCAAACATGTTCTCTTTTCGCCCCCAAACAAATAGCGAAAATTGTGGATCTACAAGCTCTCAACGTGGCGCCAAGCAACAGGTTGAGAGCCATTGCAGATCAACTATCTTTCTGAAATTATGCCTCTGAAGAGAACTGAATGTGGCATAATGCAAACTATGTAGATCTAATAGAAGTGATTATGTCATATTTAATAACTAGCAGTTCTTACCACTGCTGGCCAGAAGGGATATTTGTGAAACTTGCACCAAACAAACGCTCCTCCTGTAATCAACCGATGCTCTGAAAGACAAACATTTGGCACCATTATGCTACATGAACACAGAAAAAGTTCATTAATTTAAACAAACGGGACCCATTTTTAGACCTGGTTGAATTAAGAGTTCCAAGTTCCCATGCATCAATCTAATTGTCTCCACCAGCCGAAGGCATGGGGGAGAGTATGTTTTCCCCTCCGTCCGTCCGTGTGTCCGTCCGTCCGTGCGTGCGTGCGTCCGTCCGTGTGTCCTCGCAGTTTGTGTGCACCTAATCTCAGTCGCTGTTGGCCCGGTCGCTGCCAAAGTGAGCACACACATTCCCTGGATGCCAATCTAGAACCTCTGCCCTAAATTTTTCAAATGGGCCTTTTCTAGCGCCACCTAGTGGCCGATGTTCACAAAACACATTTCTGTGCACTACTCTTACAGATTTCGTCCACAAATCCTACAAATCGGTAGGCAGTATCTCGACAGTCATGTGATCAACACGGATCGGTCCGATTTTGCATATTCCATCCTGATTGGCTAAGATTGGCTTCCAAAGTTTGTAGGATTGATCCGTTTTGAACAAAATGCCTCAAATCCCAAACGCAAAGTCCACTATCATGAAATCGTGCACACAAGTTCCCACTAGGTCGAGGAAGAAATGCCACTTCAAATTTTTGAAATCAGCCTCATGGTGGCGCTATAACAGGCCGATTTGTGGTTTTACCTATAACTCCACCGATCAGTTTCAAACTTTGTAAGCGCACTCCCTAGAGGCCAAGGAAAAACCCTTTCCCTGCATTTTTCACATCAGCCTTTTATAGCGCCACCAGGAGGCCGACTTATGTAAAACACAAATTTTCCTATTATTCCTTGAGATTTTATCCAAAAATCATGCAAATCGGTACACTGTATCTCTATAGACATGTGATCAAGTCCGATCCGTCTGATATTTCATATTCCATCCTAATTGACTAATATTGGCTTCCAAAATATGCAGGATTGCTCAGTTTTTGAACAAAATGCTTCAAATCATCAACGCAGCTTGCGATTACCGTGAAATTTG
This sequence comes from Nannobrachium achirus, assembly GCF_963921795.1. Lineage (NCBI taxonomy): Eukaryota > Metazoa > Chordata > Actinopteri > Myctophiformes > Myctophidae > Nannobrachium > Nannobrachium achirus. Next base: position 13,500,757 of record NC_137811.1, on the reverse strand, counting down.
CCACACATGTTCCCACTATGTCAAGGAACAAATGCTACCCTTTTTACGTTGGCCTGTTATAGCGCCACCAGCAGGTAGACTTTAGCAAAACACATTTTTGGAACACAATGCCTCAAATCATGCATGCAGTGTCCGATTGCCATGAAAGGTCTAAGGTGAAGAACATATGCCAGCCTTCTTACATTGGCCTATTATACAGTAGCACCACCAGGACACATGGCCTGGTGGAGACCTGTGCTCGGAAGAGCACTGCTTCTAGTTCCACATGCACAGCAGCCATGTTGAAAAGGCGCTTCCTTAAAGGACAACTTTGTAATTAGAGAAAAGAAAAGATGTGTTAAAATGTTTTCATTTACTGCTTTCTATTGTTTTGCGTACAAGTGGCTAAATATGTCTTTTTAGATACAATAAGCCGGCAATTTCTTGGTTACTATTTATACCAGCCCCCATAAGTCACATATGCACATGAAATATTGTGGTGCATCTTGGGAATGGGCTTATTGTGTCTAAAAATACATATTTAGCCACCTGCATGCATGCCCCCATGCAACCTGGGGGCATGCATGCAAATCAAAATAGTTCAAATCACTAAAACAATAGAAAGAAGTAAATGAAAACATTTTAACATTCATCTTTTCTCTAATAACTATCTAAAATATGAACCCTTGTTTTAAAAAAACAAAACAAAGTTGTCCTTTAACTGGTTATACCAATGATATTTTTTTGATTTTGTGTTGCACAGTGGTGCTCTCAAACTGGACCCCCATAACTGAGGGTACAAATGGAACCAAATGGACCCGCAAGTCCCCAAAGGGGCCTTTTGGAGCCGCCTCCAGGAACCGTGAGGGTCCCTGCCTGGACCTCACTTTCAGCACCCTGTCCCTGTTTGACCTTCATTACATTATAATTGGCAACACCTGTGAAGGAAGTAAGGTAGAGGCCCAGTTTCATAGAGCCTATTCCGTTCACAACCGATGCCCTCCTTACTTTTCTTCATCTGCATCAAGAAATTGGTTAGCTCCCCATCTTCCTCCTCGTTCGGAGAACAGAAAGAAGACAGCTGGTCTTCATATTCTGAGGACACACACACACACACACACACACACACACACACACACACACACACACACACACACACACACACACACACACACACACACACACACTACTTTATCCAGTTAATATATATATATACATTTATTATATAATATATTATATAATATATATATACATTTCTAAGAAGGGAAAAATCATGAATAACTACCAAGCCCTACATCAAATATAGTGAAAATAGCAGCTCTAGACAAGCTCACATGCCATGGTGTGACATGAGCTTGTAGATCAGCTATTCACCTTTATTGTTATATACCTATATATTATACATACACACACGTATATTTATACACACACACACACACACACACACACACACACACAACACACACACACACACACACACACACACACACACACTTTTGACATTTTTTTAATACAGCAATTGCAAATGCAAACTTCGGTGATAACACTCCAAATAGTTACATGACTGTGTGAATGTCCATGTGTTTTTCCAAGGGGTTTCCCGTGGTATCTAATAGGCCTACTGTTTTATCTCTATATCCTGTGACAGCATGTGGATGGATGTTGATATGATCTATGATGTCCACCACCATTACTCCATATACCTGCTTGCTCACCTCTCTTTGCAGGTGGATTATGAGCCATATGTCTGGTCTGGTGTGTGTGTTGGAAGCTGTTCCTAACTGTCTGCACTGCACTGACAAGATATCAGATGCCAACACAGCTGTAGTGAGTTGAAGTCGTTAAGCCCCAGCCCCCAATAATGTGCGAACGAAAATACCTGTGTGATTCTATCATGTTTTCCTCAACTTGTACAGAAGGAAATGCAGTCAGTGTTGACACACATATTTTATTACAGTGCATGTGTTAAAGTAGGCCTTATAGACTACATAGGCCTACCTTTTTTAAATGTGACCGTTATAGCCTACTGTTGGCTACGGCTATTTGAAGATTGCATTGCAGATCTGCTTCTTTCAAACATTTGGTAGGCATGTATACATTTAGGTCTACCTTTGGTGTACATTTTGATGCCAATACTTTCGTCTGAACGTAAGTCAATTTTGAATTCCGGATGACTTTTACTTGTAACAGAGTATTTCTAGTATTAACGTCCTACATAGGCCTACTTTTTCCACCACTGCTTTTATTTGATTTAATTATTTGTTTACTTACTGGGCTACTTTGAAAGAGTTTCCCAAGATAATAATAATAATAAAAAAAAAAAAACGCTTCTGGGGTCACAGCAGACTACAGGTCACCAATTTCGGTGTAACACCTTAACGTCAGCTAGCCGTATAGTGATGCTCATGTGACGTGCAGCAGCCAGGCTACCAACGGAGGACAGCGAGGCTTGTGACGACCCGAATACATTAGCCTACACGCGCGCGCACACGCACGGGTAGGCTAATGTATTCTCAAGTACGGGCGGGATGCCCGCGTGACTGCGGGGAGGGATCGGAGATGGATGATCGGATGAGGCGCGTGAGTGAGTGAGCGAGGGACCACCGCAACAACTCTGGTGATGATGATGATGATGTTTTGATGATGAAGAGAGACGATGCTTAGATGAAACACGATCTCGGTCGCTATGAAGCTTGTTATAGCCTATAGGTTCGGTTTTGAATATTAAAACGGCCGTTTTTTTTCTCTCTTTCTTCCAAAACATGCATCTCAACAATATCCATAGTTGGCTCCATTGGTGGTGAATGGAGGTGATGTGATGACGGTCGCTGCGGGGGTTTAGACCACATCCGGACGGTGTGGTGATGGTGATGATGATCCGTTCATCCTGTGACTGTAAAAGCAGTGAAAGCAGAGATGCGGACCGGAGCGGCGGTGCTGCTTCATGCTTAGCGGAGCGGATCATGATGATGCTGTAGGCCTGTCTGCCTGCCTGCCTGCCTGCCTGCCTGCCTGCCTTTTGCCTGCCTGCGGACAGAGCAGTGAGCGTGTGTACACTGTACTGTAGCACTCCACACACCGGGGCTCCGTTACCGCAATGCTACGAACCGGAGGAGGAGAGAGAGAAGAGGAGGAGGAGTGATGCTGGAGGAGGTGATGCTGATGGGAGGATGGGAGGAGGAGGACCGGAGAGGAGGAGAAGAGGGAGTCGTTCGTTCTAAAGCTGCGGGGAACCATTCCCCTCCGGTTTGCCGTTTTTAAAATGCATTTTGTTCCATTTTCTCCCGTCTTTCTTGTCAGTGGAGCAAAGAATTGCTGTTTAAAGGTAAACCGGGGGACCGCTATAGTAGAGGGCCTGTGTGTAGTGTAGGGCTATAGGCTATACCGGACGGGACAGCATCTTGAACTGATGATCACAATAAACAGAGCAGAACCCGAAACGATTATTTACATACAAGTGCATTGGTAACAATTGCCTAATGTAACATCATGTGATCAACGGAACAACCTATACAGACAGTAACAGGCCTGTGTGGGTTAGTGTGTTAGTGTGTTTCTCTGTGTGGGTGTGTGTGTGTGTGTGTGTGTGTGTGTGTGTGAGCTACTATAGACGTCGGCCCGTATGACCCGCTGTGCCGAGACGGTGTTTGTGGGGCAGCGGCGATGCGCGGACATTAGCGCTCCGTGGTCACCGGCGACCACCCCGCTAGCAGGTCGGTTGGCACGAGCAGCGGATTCCAAAGAAGTGCCCTGCTGCCAACCTCCATCCATCTCTCCTGGAACCTTCAGACGTCGCCGCCACGCACTCCCACTGACTGACTGAAGTTTGACGCCCCCCGAAGGACGTTTTTTAGAAAGTACAAACGCCAAGATAAAACACTAGTTCTCGCACGGCCGGAAGGGGCCCAGGCGGGGATGCTCGGGTCTTGACCCGAGTGCACCCAGCCCCAAAACCATCACCTTCATCACCACCAACAACACGCGCACGCACATACTGTACGCACACACGTCGTCATGCCTTCGCCGTCAGACTCCAGCAGCGTGGCCTCGGCCTCGGGGTCGCGCGGCTGGTCCGACAGCCGGAGGGGGATGTCGGGCCGCGGGCAGAGTGGCGCCCGGCTGCTGCTGTACCTGGGCTTGTGCCACCTGGGCCTGGGAGCCATGGTCCTGGCCTTCTCCTTCACCAGCATGGCCTTCACCTCCTCCGCCCGCGTCCGGCAGTCCTGTCCGTTCTGGGCCGGCTTCTTCGTAAGTAGGAAAGAAAAGAAAACAACTCCCATCGTTCGGTCCCAGCCAGCACGGTCAGGACCTGGACCAAAATCAGTGACGTCTCGATTGGGGCCAGATCACAGCCCACATGGGGATGATCTTGACGTCATATGGACTTTTTTGTTTGACAGGATTTATGTTGGTTGATATCAGGTGATATTCTAGGCCAGATAAATATCATAACTAGTTATATATGTCCCAGAATATAACCTTATGTGCTCATATTTCAATTAACATTACAAACAATAACAATAATCCTGTCAAACAAAAAAGTCCATATGACGTCCTGGTAATGACGTCAAGATCATCCCCATGTGGTCTGTGATCTGGCCCCAATCGAGACGTCACTGATTGGTCCACCGTCCAGGTCCTGACCGTGCTTGCTGAAGTGTTTCTCAAACTTTTTACATTTCAAGGTCTAACCTTAACTCTGACAGTGTACAAATGGAAACAAATAGACCCGCCATTTGTTTCCATTTGTACACTGTCAGAGTTACAGACTTGTATGGGTCCATTTAGACCCCCCTAAATGAACCCACGAGTCCCTGGTATCCACTTTGAGAAACCCTCTGCGATAGTTCCTAAAAGAGTTTGACTCACTCGACTGGCTTCCCCCTTTTCTGTCACTTTTCAGTGTTCAGGCTATAATGTGTCTTTTCGACTGTAAGAATTGAAGTGAGCCGTGAACTATTATTGTTTTCGTACAGAATGCCTTGTAAGGGAGCGCTTGTTTTCGGTGGAGATGACGGAGGCGCGCCGTCTCAGGTGACCTTGAACCACGTGAGACACCGCCGTGCGAGCGAGTCGCCGTGTCGAGCGTTGCTAAGGTCACGTGAGCCGACTCAGCGCTGTTAGAAGTCGTAAACCAGGGGGCCAGAATAGTAAATCTTCGCCCCCCCGACTTTCGGCACCTCCGCGCGGTCCAAGTGAACACAGTGAAGCGCTCTCTACCTCCGGTTCAGCCAATCACAAGCCGTGGCCGACAAGGCATTGTGTACGAAAACAATAGTCGCGAAGCGTGCTGTGATGTGAAACACATTTCACAGGTTCTGGATGTGTTTCAATCGACCATATTCAAACAGCGGCCATCTTGCCATTAAGACAATGAATTGCCACCCTATAGTTGCCACCCTATGTAGGTACAGTTTTCAATTTCAATGCAAATTTCAAACATGGCCGCCAGGTGAGTATGGTCTATAGGCTACGGTTCGGTTTCAGATATGGTTCTCTGAAGCTAACTTGGGAAGGTTGAACTAACCCTGTGTTCTGAACCCACAGTTCACAACTTATGAGATGAGATATGTAAGGGATAATGAATGGCTCCGCGGTGAATGACGCTAGATAACAGACCGACGGCTTGATAACTCCCGAGGCGTTAGATAACTCCCGAAGGGATGTTATCTAGCGTCATTCACCAAGGAGCCATTCATTATCCCGCTTATTACCCGGCTACTAAATAAAATTAATAATTCGACTCAAAACTAAAAACAAAACAAAGTATTTCCTTGTTTACAGACGGCTGGAAGTGTTCCACAAGTGTCGCGCTGGGCGTCCCCCCAGCGCGACACGTTCGCCTTGGAAAACAAGGAAGTGCTGATTAGATAGAATCCATTTTCTGATACTACGTCGTCTATTTCTCGCTTAAAATATTTTAAAAAACATTCTTTAGAGCAACGTTTAGTTGTAAATGTCGCTGTGTGTTTGTCTACATGGTAGACATGTTGCATACAGCACTAAATTCACGCAGTGCAGCCTGAATGCAGCAGCTGCTCTAAGCCGTTGATTAGGCAGCGGTCTGTTATATAGCGGAGCGGTCTGTTATCGTGGGATATCAGACCTCTGATTTCAGCGCTCGACCAATCAGAATCAAGAATCCAAACAGGCCAGGTAATAAACTTTATTAATCCCCGAAGGGAAATTAAGGTGTTTCAGCAGCATAGTGTGACAATACATAAACTACTGGACAAAAAACAAGGACACAACAAACACATGGACACAAACACAATAGACCTAAAGTCGATCCATGACTGTGCCAAGGGAGAGAGTTCTTGTACTTTACATACATAAGGTTTCTAAAATAGTGAAAACATCCGATCTACAAGCTCAACGCGCATAGCGTGGTGAAGTGTTTTGAGCTTGTAGAACTGGTATTTTCGGGGGTTTTGTAATGGGTTTTTATGACATAACTCTCCCTTCAGGAGTGGTTCGGTTTATAGTGAACAAAACATACATAAACAAAACTAAAATAATCAGAACTTCACAAGATCTGGAAAGTTTCAGGTTCTGGAAGGTTCTGGCTTACTCTCATTGTGGAAAAGAGGTATATGAGTCATGTGATGCCAGTCCATTCTCACACCTGTTTGCGTCAAACGTGTGACGTGCCGGGCGGGATTTGACCGCTCAGCACCTGTTTGGCGGGACGGGACTCCCCCTGCGTTAGACATTGAAGTGGACGGGGGCTGTCCTGTCGTGCTGCCTTGCATGCTGATGAGGACGCATGATTTATGTTCCCAAGACTATCGGTATGCGACTCGAACATTGCTGAGTCAACAGAAGCGGACCCTGAGCCGAGGCGCTAGCCGAGTGAGTGGCCGCGCTGAGCACCGCGAGGCACGCCTGAGCGAGTGGCCACGAGGCACACCTGCCTTGTTTTAAATGTTGTGTCGTGCACAAGTAAACCTTTCACGAGTTGGGAGTGAGAACGCCATATCTGTATTTCAGTGGGTCGAGTAATGCTGAAAAGCGTCGTCGTCAACGCAGCGGGTGCTGTTGCCCCAACTTGTCACTACGGTACGCCCTGAGATTGACAAACGTTTACGTGACGCATAATGCAGACCTCGTAGTCTCAATAAATTACATTAACCACTTTCAACCTGGCATTGTTCGACAAACTTAAGTGGTTAAAAACATTGAAGACACAAAAGTGTACTATAGATACTTTATATCCGCTTGAGATGACTCAGCACCACTCTATTTGCATACTGATAGGGTGGGAATAGTTTATGATCCATCCTTGTCAATATGCTACGTGACATGTCTAATATACGCTTCCTCGCGTGATGCCGTCTCGCACCACAATAGCAGACCCACAAGCTCAACGCGTCACATTGTGAGCTTGCAGGTCGACTGTATCCAGCTTGGCCGGATGGCGTCAATAGACCGATTCCTCCGAGCGGCACCCATAAGTGTGGTGTCAAGCGGCTACACGGCAGCGCTCTGGAAAAGCCAAGGGTCTATATACGAGCACAATTGGCCATGTTCGGGGGGATTGAAGACGAGTTGGGAGGGTGATATTATGTGTCGCTGCGATACGGGCTGGGGGCGGCACCTGTTATTGGGTGGTGTTGAACGGGAGGAGTATAGGACGTAGGCGCTACGTCCTCTCGGTGGGGGATCCTCACTGGCAGGTGAGTCAGTAGTGTGATGCAAGTGTGTGGGGATGAATTAATTGAGTAATGACCAAATTTGGAAAGTCAAAGAAAAGAAAAGGAGTTGGGAGCAGTTTGCATGTTCATTATACACATGGTGGCGTTTGTTTTGATGTGTTGGTGTGTGTCGCTGTGAGGTTGTGTTGATGTTGTGACAATAATCTGAGTGTGTTAGGTTGTGCTGACATAGTGTGTTAATAATTTGTGCACATATGTGTACATGTGTGTTGGTTGGTGGTGGTGTGTAATTTGTGCTCTTTAGATGCCTATGATGTTATACAGCATACACACCGAAAAGCAACACAGCAGAAAACAATGTGTGACATGTCTTCTTTTATATTCCTATTTTATAAAGGTCTCAATCGTTCAGAATTATGTATATAATATTGTTCATGAGCTGCCCCAGCCGGCGCTCATAGACTCCAATGTTATTCACCGAACTTCCGGTGCTAGTTTTGCCCACGAGAGTGTCATGGCGCATGGACGTGGAGACAAAAAACACGTCGGTGTCCTTTCTTGCTGAGAGGCTCTTTGCACTTCAGTTATGCAGCCCACAGCGCATAATCCTCACATTAGGGTGCCTTTAATGTTTGCTGGTGTTTGTCAGGTGGTGGCATCTGGTATTGTTGGGATCATTTCCTGGAGACGACCTTTGACCTTGGTGGTGAGTCAACTCTTCTCTCTGACGTCATCATCTCATGGTTGCATGAAACCCTAGACTGATTTTATAATATCGTCGTTGTCGGGTGGAAACCTTGTATGTCCAAAACCGTTCGTTTTGCATTTATCATTTTAAAAATGATTTAACCTAGTGAAAACAGCCGATCTACAAGCACGTGCTTGTAGATGGTTGTGTGCTTGTGCAACAGCCTTGTGTGATGAAGCAGGGCTTTACTTTGCGAAAGAATGTACAAATTTGAAACTTGGAGATACAAGGTTTCCAACCAACAACGACGATATGTTATCCTATTAAGTTTAAAAACCACAGCCGTTGTATATCATATATTACATCGTATTTCGGCCATTTGAAAATAGCCGATCTACAAGCTCACAATGCGCTGCGATGCAATGCATTGTGAGTTGTAGATCTGCTATTCTCAAATGTATTTTGTACATTTGAAAAACTTGTGAAATGGGACGTTTCTGTATAATGAGTACATTCTACTTTTGTACTTTTAAGCACATTTCAATATCAATACTTTTGTACTTTTACTCAAGTCGATTTTGAATTCCGGACTTTTACTTAAGGGTGCCCTCACACCAAAATACCTAGAGTGGAATCCGCCAATGCATTTCAATGAGAATGGAGCGTTTTTTGCCAGTAGAGGATTTCTGCAAAAAACACTCCATTCTCATTGAAATGCATTGGCGGATTCCACTCTAGGTATTTTGGTGTGTGGGCACCCTAAGAGAGTATTTCTATATTTCTGCAGTATAATTGATACTTTTACTTAAGTAAAAAAAGAAGTTGAGTACTTTTTCCACCACTGACGATCTTTTATCACTGCCTCTTATGTGACATGTGTGTGTGTTTGTGCGTGCATACATGTTTGCACGTGTGTATGTGTGTGTGTGTGTGTGTGTGCGTGCGCGTGTGCGCTCGCGCGTGTGTGTGCGTGCGTGCGTGTGTGCGTGCGTGTGTGCGTGCGTGTGTGCGCTCGCGCGTGTGTGTGCGTGCGTGCGTGCGTGCGTGCGTGCGTGCGTGCGTGTGTGTGTGTGTGCGCTCCCCAGGTGTCTCTCTTCATGCTGCTGTCTGCAGTGTGTGTCATTCTCAGCCTGGCAGGGTCCATGCTCTCCTGTCAGAACGCACAGATGGTCAAATCAATGCTCACCTGCCAGGTACTAACACACAACAACAACAACAACAACACACACGACATGACAAACGCAACCTACACACAGCCAATACACATGAACAATGTTATGAACACAACTACTCTCTCAAAGTGTCACGCTGCAGACATTAATGTGCGTGCGTGCGTGCGTGCGTGCGTTACTAATATTGTATGTTATAGTAGAACTGAGAGGACTAGGACCTCTCAAGATGAATTGTTTTATGGTTAAGAAAATGTTCTTTATAGTTAATCATATAATTAGGAATAGACTACCTATAGAATAGAGATGCTCCGATTGCGCCGATACCGGTCACTGATCAACTGGAATCAGTATCTGCCGATACCAATATTCCCGATCACAGCATCAAATCCATAAATTCTTCTATTTATTGTGTTACTGTTGCAGTATTTGTATATTTAATGATGTATTAAAAACATTGACATTGTATATTAACTCATTAAAAGCCAACCCCGCGATGTCGCGGGAAAAGTAATAGAGTATCTATAGTGCCATCCACGCGATGTCGCGGGAAAAGTAATATATTACTGTAACGGCGAGTAAAAATACCTAGTACAATGGCCGACGCTCCGGAGACGAAATCCGCGCTGATTTGTCATCATCACGGCTCCACGAGCACACAATAGTCATCCCATAACATTGAGGTGGACGGCCGATCTCATCTTTAATGTCCATTATCTCAAAACTACACTTTAGAAGCTAGGATGGAGGCAGATGCTCGCTTATTTTACACAGTTATAAAAGCTCCCGGTCGGCCATTACACAACTCCACGTGGACACGCATCGGTTCCGGCGCACGATCCGATGACGTCAGACCGGAAGTACTTCCGGTCTAGACTTCTGGCCTTCAAAATAAGACAGCGGCCGTTAATGGGGCCGGGAGGGGGCACTCTGGACCCCCTAATCCGTTAATGTCCTGGGCTCAGAATGAGTTAAGTATAAACATTAGGAGATTGCAGGCTGAGGTCCTTTAGTATCCAATTCAACTTGTAGAAATTGAAGCTGAGGTTACATTCAGTCCCACAGATAAATATTGTGAAAATAGCTGATCTAGCTTGTAGATCGGCAAAGCTGCTACCGATCAAAGCCGATAGAGGCATTATCGGCCGATCACGATCACTCAACGATCAATCAGCTATGTCTATCTCTATAATAGACATAGCCTCGCGTAGCCAGAGTCTGGTACTTCTATATGGAAGGTTTTTTTTTTCCCAAGGGGTGGGTGAAAAAAACAATACTTGTCCCTGACTAGTCACCCAACTCTTCGGGGTGAAGAAATGGAGTCACACTTGAGCGGGGCCAGAGCCAAATCCACCAAGGGTAAAACTAATTGCACCAGCGGTTTCGGCTGATTTCCAGGCTAGAATAGACAGTCTATAGATTAGTTTGTGGTTTATGGAATGGATAGTGGTTGGGTTTAGACTAAGGTTATGGTTGGTTGTTATGCCTGGGTAGAAGGGTAAAAAAATTAAGTGTGTGTGTGTGTGTGTGTGTGTGTGTGTGTGTGTGTGTGTGTGTGTGTGTGTGTGTGTGTGTGTGTGTGTGTGTGTGTGTGTGTGTGTGTGTGTGTGTGTGTGTACGCACAGGTGGAGAATGGTGTTTGTGTGTGTTGTGCCCCCACACACTCGTGCTCCATCACAGAAGAGGAGACCCTGGTGTTGTACCTGAACGTCGACTGTCACTCCGTCAGACACCAGCTCAAGGTGGGTGTGGTCAGGGGTGTCGCACCAAATCCTGGGCCCTGGGTGCAAGCATTCACTGCGGGCCCCCCATGAATGTTCTTCATTGGGGGAAGGTTGGGGGGGTTAACCCATTTAGACTGGGTGGGAACGCATTATTTTGTGCTTTGACTATTGAAAAATAGCAGATATACAAGCTCACATCTGCTATTTTAAAAAAATTGTGAAAATGTGTGCAAGTCTTTGAATATTTCAAATCCTTCTAAGGTTTATTTTTTTAAAACCTATATCACTGGTGCTCAAACCTTTTCCTGTCAAGGTCCCCCAAAATGATATGTATTTGGCCACAGACCCCCATCTCAAAATATTTAGTTCCAGGGACCCCCCAGAAGCAAAATTTGTTTTTGCTTAAAAAATACATACTGTATATTCAAGATTTGCACACGTTTTCACGACTTTTCAAAAATAGCAGATCTACAAGCTCGAGCTTGTAGATCTGCTATTTTTCTCAGTCCCACTTTTTCCCCCCTTGTGACGCCCCTGAAGGTTGGTGTGGCCTCATCTGATCCTTTTACTCCTTACTATTGTTCGAGTGTAATGCCACTGATCCTTGTAGTGAGTCGTTTTAAAATCTGCAATATTCACTTTGTGAATACAATGTTATTTTAATCCACCTGTATGCTAGAGCAGGGGTCTTCAACGTTTTCAGGCCAAGGACCCTTTAGTTGAGAGAGATATGAAGCAGGGACCCCCATAACCTTGTCATAGATTCCATATAGTTTCATTGTTTGACAGCACAACTGTGTTTTCAGATATTTAACCACTTGAACCGTCAATACTCAATAAACTTGACCTTTCACTGTCTGCTCTTTCTTCCCCTCTACACCAAAGCTCTTTGCCGAAAATAACTGATCTACAAGCTCACAACGCCTCGCGAACGCTAGGGTTCAAGTGGTTAATATAAAAAAGGTGGACAAAAAGTTTCTATCACTCAAATATTTGGAGGACCCCCTGTAGTAACTATGAGGACCCCCTAGGGGTCCTGGACCCCCTGTTGAAGACCCTTGTGCTAGAGTATGTTATTACAATATAACTGATCCACTATCTGCTCTTCTAGTGAGAAATGTAGATCCTATGATCATGTAGGACACCTACTGGTTGACTAGAGGTATTGCACCAAGGTCAAACATGCAATTTATCCTCCATGGACTGTGCACATAGCCGGCCATACTGAAGTCCACTGTTTTTGAGCAGAGGCAATGACCTTCACGTGTGTTCACTGTTCACTAAGGCTTTGTATGGACATGGGTCTGTTTATACACGCCACCTGGTGACTCTAGGTATGCATGCAGGGAAGCCCCTCAGCTTTCAAGGCTGCACACTCTCCCACCTCACCTTGAAATCAAGCAGAATTATGGATTACATTTTGGACTAGATATTGTGCTAATATTGTGTTAACCCAGTAGGACCTGGAATTATTTTATACTTTAGCTATTGAAAAATAGCAGATACAGCGGTGCCACGCTAAGAGCTTGTAGATCGGCTATTTTTGAAAAAATCATGAAAATGTGTGCAAATCTTTGAATATATCCTTTTTAAAGTGAACATTTGTAACTCAAATATTTGCTTCTGGGGGGTCCCTGATACATTATGTTTTGAGACGGGGGTCGGCGGCCTTGACATTAAAATGTTTGAGAACCACTGACGTAGAAACATGCGTTTTAATAAAAATAAAACAAGCTTGTAGATCTGCTATTTTTTTTAAATCGTGAAAATTTGAATTTTGACCTGATTCTATAAGTGTCTTTTGAATCCTTCTAAGACTTTTTGAAAAACCTATGTTTCTATCTCAGCAATCTGGCCAGCCATCGTCAAAGAAAAGGTCCTTTTCACTCAACTGGAGCTCAGTTAGTCTGTTCTCGAGAGACTGCTATGTCAGTGGTTCTCAAACCTTTTCATGTCAAGGTCCCCCAAAATGATATGCATTTGGCCACGGACCCCCATCTCAAAATATTTGTGTCCCCCCCAGAAGCAAAATTTGAGTTACAAACGTTCGCTTTTGAAAATACATAATATTCAAAGATTTGCACACATTTTCACGTCTTTTTCAAAAATAGCAGATCTGCAAGCTTGCAGCGCGGCACTCGGTGCCGCGCTGTGAGCTTGTATATCTGCTATTTTTCACTGGTTAAAGCATTTGATAATTCTAGGCCTAAATATTGTGTTAATGTTGTGTTAACATTGTGTTAATGCTCCAGGACCTGCTGTTCAGTGCGTGTGGCCTCAGCATCCTCTCCACCATCATCTGCACTCTGTCCACTGTGACCTGCAGCATCCACATCTTCTCCCTGGACCTGGTGCACCTGGTGAGAGCACATCACACCACCCTGACTAGCCATGGGGCCATATGAAAATGTCACATCACGATTATTGTGACAAATCGCGATTTACGATATTATCGCGATAATCGAAATCCATTATCCTGGGGCGGAACATTTGACAAAAAAATAGCAGATATACAAGTTCACAACGTGTCACAACAGCTTGTAGAGCGGCTATTTTTTTGGCAAAGATATTTGATAGAGAGTGAAAAAAGACTGTATCAAGTACCTTTTACCAATTATAGAGGGTTTAAGTGGTACCGGATATGCAGCTCGGCAAATAAAAGGTAAATTGATCCCAGTGCATGACGGAGGACGATATCACGATGAATTAAATCTCCACGATACAATCAGTGTTTTTATCACGATAAACGATAATATCGCTTATTGCCACCGTCAGGTCGCAGTTACTGTCAAAACCTCGACCAGCTGTCCGTCTGTCAGTCAGTCAGTCAGTCTGTCACACGTCACACTTTTGCCCTGCTCATATCTCCGCAACCGTTGCCCCGATCCATGCCAGATTTTGCACACACACTCCTTGCCTGCCAAACCCATCAATTCTCACATGGCCCTCTTCTAGCGCCACCATGAGGCCGATTCTTGCAAAACACATTTTTGGACACTGCTCCTAAAATGTCTGCCCTAAAATCACGCAAATCGGTACACAGTATGTCTACACTCATCTCATCAATATGGATCTGTCCAATTTAGCGCCACCTTCAGGCCGATTTTTTAAAACACATTTTTGGACACTACTCCTACAGATCAGTACACACTTGCTCTACATTCATGTCATCAACATGGATCTGTCCCATATCGCGCCACCATCAGGCCGATTTTTTTCAAACACATTTTTGGACACTGCTCCTACACATTTTGGCCTAAAATCACGCTGCGACCTGACGGTCGCTTATCTCCCGATTAGGGAGTCTTACTGGTTATTACCTGGCTTGGTTGAATGCTTGATTCTGATTGGTGAAGCGCTGAAATCAGCAGTAAATTATAGCCGTATAATGACCGCTCCGCTCTATAACAGACCGCTGCTTAATCAAAGGCTCAGAACACCTGCTGCACTCAGGCTGCACTGTGTGAATTTAGTGCCGTATCCAACATGTCAGCCATGTAAACGAACACACAGCGTCATTTACAACTAAACGTTGCTCTCAAGAATGTTTTTCAAAACATTTGAGGCGAGAAATAGACAACGCAGTATCAGAAAATGGATTCTATTTGCAAGGCGATCGTGATGCACTGGGGGGGACGCCCAACCCAACCCAACACTTGTGGAACACTTTCAGCAGTCTGTAAACATGAAAATACTTTGTTTTGTTTTTAGTTTTGAGTCAAATTATTAATTTTATTGAGTAGCCGGGTAATTAGCGCATGGTTCCCACGGTCATGAAATTCCTGGAAATATTTTGAAATTAGAAAAATATCAAAGTCACTATTCGACGTTGTTCACCGAAATCGAATATTCGCTTATTATTTTTTTATTGTTTTGTCTTTAAAAAAATATATATATTTCTTCATGGTTTATAAAGCTTGGCTAGATAGGAAGCCATAAGAACCCTGACAAGCACTTGGAATTGTAGGTATTACATTTAATGTGACTCGGTTCCGCAGATAAATATTGTGAAAATAGCAGATCTACATGCTCACATGTAGATCTGTTGCGAGACGTTGTGAGCATGTAGATCGGCTATTTTCACAATGTTCGCCTCTTGCTTACTTAATATTTGACAGTTTGGCCAGTCCTGTCGAATATTCGACTATGCGAATACTTTGAGGTTGAATAATTCGAATACTAAAAAATCACTATTCGTGAATGCCCTATGACACAGCAATATTACGCAACTCTACCGGCCACTGACTTAAAAAAAATGTGTCTCTCTGTCTCTCTCTCTCTCTCTCTCTCCAGTTGGCCCCTCATCGATCTCGTTCTGTCAACCCAGAATGCACCACTCCTCAGGACGCGTTCCTCACCAACATCATGGACTTTGAAGAGTTTGTCCCGCCCATCCCCCCTCCCCCTTACTACCCCCCCGAATACACCTGCAGCTCCGAGACCGACGCACAGAGGTACACACATACACACTCACACACACACATACACACACACACACACACGCACAACCACAGTATATACTGTAGAACTACAATCAGAAAATGCGGTGCCGAGCAACGTGTTGACCAGCGTGTTGGGATCCCGGTACCCAGCTGGCTGGGTTATTGCCATGGTAAAATACACTGTTTACACTGTGCCGGTTTTTAGAGAAAAAATAAAATGTCGGATATGCCGCCCGTTCAGACGACAACAGCGTTTTTGGGGGTCGAATCCGCGACAAAGTGAAACCACCTTTAGGAGTGGAAATCTCTGAAGACGCCCCGCGGCCTGTCTCCATGTAAACAGAAAAAACTGAGGAAACGACAAAACGTGTGATGTCATGGCTCAAGTCGGCTCACGCCACATGCGGATGTAAACAAACAGCCATGTGATAGGGAGTAGGGAATGGTTCTACGCATTCGTCACTGGTCTATCTGGCAGTGCGTCACCGCCACCTAGCTCTGGTCCATCGCGTCACCTCCAGTGACGCTCTGACAGACCCGTCGGCAAATGAATAGAACGCATTTTCTCAGCCCCTCCCAGCGCTCAACTTGAGTCAAAATAAACTAAACTACTTCACTACTCACCAAACCAAAGGTAGTTTTGCGTTGTTGAAAGTCTATTCTCTGCGGGGGTGAGCTCCTCAGAACCCCACCTACTCTGTAAAATACATTATTTTTGTCATGAAATAACGCTCCCACCTCGAGCCACCCGGCGGCTACTGCAGATACAATGGTTCACAACCCGGAAATATGCGGCTGTCGAGTTGGATGCACTTTATTTCATGCCAAAAATAGTGTATTTTGCAGATTGGGTGGGGTGCTGAGGGGCTCACCACCGTGGAGAATAGACTTTCAACAACGCAAAACTACCTTTGGTTTGGTGAGTAGTGAAGTAGTTTAGTTTATTTTGACTGAAGTCGAGCCGTCGTAGGGGCTGAGAAAACGCGGTCTATTCATTTGCCGACGGTTCTGTCAGAGTGTCACTGGAGGTGACGCGATGGACCAGAGCTAACCGCCACCTAGCCAGCTGGCATGCACACTACAGCGCTTTGCTGTTTTTTGTTCTGATCGTTGCTGTGTAAATGTGGCCTCTCTCTCTCTCTCTCTCTCTCTCTCTCTCTCTCTCTCTCTCTCTCTCTCTCTCTCTCTCTCTCTCTCTCTCTCGCTCTCTCTCTCTCTCTCTCTCTCTCTCTCCAGTATCACGTATAATGGTTCCATGGAGAGTCCGGTCCCGCTCTACCCCACCGACTGTCCACCTCCCTACGAGGCCGTGATGGGACAGGGGAACGCTGCCAGCCAGGTCTGTCCGTGCGCACGCGCGTGTGTCCACGCGTGGGTGTGTGTGTGTGTCCACGCGTGGGTGTGTGTGTGTGTCCACGCGTGGGTGTGTGTGTGTGTCCACGCGTGGGTGTGTGTGTGTGTCCACGCGTGGGTGGGTGTGTGTGTGTCCGTGTGTGCAAGCGAGCGAGTGATGCAGGAGACGACGTCAGAGCATTTGCAGTTCATCAGATTAATCAACACACAGGAGGGACGAGGCTTATGAGGAGATGACGGGCACGGTTCAAAGTTCACAAACAATATGCAAACCAGGAGCAGGCGAACATCCTTGAAGCAGGGGATAGCCAGACAATAAACCACTATGACAACATCCTTTTAGGGCACGTAGAGTGTCTGATATGTTTTAGTTTTTTTTTTTTTCATTAAAAATGTAAATGTACCACTGGCATTGAACCCTGGCATCGTTATTTTGTTCACATTTGTTTCAATTTCTAGAACAGGTCTGCTAATTTCGGAACACAATTACAAAGTAAAAGGTGGCTACAGGAAAAGGTGGAAACGGGTATCACAAATCACGACTGGAAACACAATGGAACAATCTAAACTAAAGGGAAAATGAAAACACTTAATAAACAGGAAACTGGGAGACAGAGAGTGAGTCTCTAACCAGTAACCAACCTGCCTTTTGTGTGTGTGTGTGTGTGTGTGTGTGTGTGCGTGCGTGCGTGCGTGCGTGTTTGTGTGTGTGTTTGCCCACAGGCCACAGTGTTTGACCCTCATGGGGACCTGTCTGGAGAGAGAGTGACGTCCACGGCGTTCAGTGGAGAAGGTCAGCATGAACAACATGAACACAACACTGGCAGAGAGATCATTATGAACCACATGATATAATAGCTGAACATTCTGCCAAAATAAAAGAACATTTGGATTGTACTTTGTAGCATTGCATAGCAACAGCCTGGAAAAGCACTGAGATACTGTAACTGCAGCAGGGACGTGCTGGCCATTGGGATAAATAAAATGTCGGCCTTCGTTCCATTTTGAGGGCTGGGCGGCCAACAAAGTAAATCGTCACTGTCGGGCAGAAACCTTGTATCTCCAAGTTTCTTATTTGTACTTTTTTTTCGCAAAGCAAAGCCCTGCTTCATCATACAAGGCCGTTGCACAAAAGTAGTGAAAACAGCAGATCTACAAGCACACAACGCCTCGCACCGCGAGGTGTTGTGTGCTTGTTAGATCGGCTGTTTTCACTAGTTTAAACCATTTTTTAAATGATAAATACAAACCAAACGGTTTTGGACATACAAGGTTTCCACCCGACAACGACGAAATTTAACTCATGTAATTGGCCCACTGGCTATGGAGAGATCTCTCTCTATAGGGCGCAATGAGGGCCTCTCCAACTCTTTTTCCCAGGCTGAATCAGGGGCCCAGCACGTCCCTGAACTGCAGTGCAGGTGAACATTTAAACACTTTCCAGCTGTATGGCCATGGAAAAA
Organism: Nannobrachium achirus; assembly: GCF_963921795.1. Classification (NCBI taxonomy): domain Eukaryota; kingdom Metazoa; phylum Chordata; class Actinopteri; order Myctophiformes; family Myctophidae; genus Nannobrachium; species Nannobrachium achirus. Next base: position 13,482,284 of record NC_137811.1, on the reverse strand, counting down.
CTGACTTACGCAGCGAAGGGGTTCGCTGAGCACATGCAAATATGAATGGTATATTTATGACTCATATTGAATTCTAAAACATGTAGAATATTTTAGAATTATACATTTTTTATTCTTCATGTCTTCATGCCTCCCTAACATCTTTTTTAGTTTTTATTTGTTGACAAAATTGTCAACATATTTGGTCTCAGTTTTAGTCATCATACCTACCTATCCACTCCCGTGCCTTAGCTTAGTTTTATTTCGTTTTCACTTTGTTTTCGTCAGCGAAACATTGTCTGTTTTCTTTCTTTGATTTTATTATCAGAGATCCCTTTTTGAATATATGCATTTTTGTCCTACACAGCTCTCACCGACCTTTGAGGTGAGGTGTGCATCAAGCCTTTTTTTAAGTTTTCATCAGTGAAAAAAAAGTTAGTCGACAAACATTTTCCGTCATAGCTTTAGTCCAGTGGTTCTCAACCTGTGGGTTGGGACCCCCAGGGGGGTCCCCAGATGATTAGCTTATGAAAAAAATTAAGTATGCTGGGTAGTGGGTATCTGCACATTTCTAAAGTAACAAAACAGTCAGAAATTGTGAAAATAGCCAATCTACATGCTCACAACGATAGGCTATTTTCACAATAGAACCGTTAAACTAAATGTAATGCCTCAACTCGTCCAACTCCAAGTAGTGCTCGTCAGGGTGGGGGGGTCCCCAGTTCAACTATGATTATTTTGGGGGTTGCGGCCTGAAAAGGTCGAGAACCACTGCTTCAGCCGACCAAATGAACACTGGGTCCTTTTTGTCCCCCCTCTCGACCAACCAGTGTCCATGGACAGCGGCTCGCTGCTGATGTCGGAGATCGTGGACATCCCCGACGACTCCTCCCCCTCGGAGGACTCCTGCCTGATGGAGGTCCAGGGGGGCGGAGCCAAGAGGAGGCGGAGCCAGGGGGAGAGGCGGGGCAGCAGCGGCGGGGGAGGGGAGGCGGGGGGAGGAGGAGGAGGGGAGTACGTGAGCTTCAGGGGCCCCCCCACCCTGACCCCCGAGAGCCCGCTGGCGGGGGGGCCCAGGGCCCGCTTCTTCAGGGGGGAGAGGTCCAACTCCTGCTCCTCCCCCAGCACGGCTAGCAACACCTACAGGTACACACGCTACTCACGCACGCTACGTGAACAGGGGCGTCACAATCGAGTTCTCAAATTCTGCCCGAACCCGACCATACCCGAATCCGACCGACATTTAGGGTAGGGTAGGGCCTAAAATGTATGCTAATTAGTCGGGCCGGGTAGGGCCTTGGGCTCAATGAAAAAATAAAATATTTGTTTTTATTATTTTATTACTATTACTTTATGATAGACCCGACCATACCCAACCCGACGTTTTCGGGCCGGGTAGGGCCTAAAATGTATGCTAATTTTAACTAACTGGGCCCAATTAGGGCCCAGTTAGGGTGGGGCCTTAATTTTCAGGCCCGTTGAGAACTCTACGTCACAAGGGGGGTAAAAGTGGAACTGAGTTACTAGGGCCCAATTCTTTTTTTATACTTTAGCTATTGAAAAATAGCAGATATAGCTCTGCAAGCTTGTAGATCTGCTATTTTTTAAAAGTAGTGAAAATCTGTGCAAATCTTTGAATTTTTAAGCGAACATTTGTAACTCAAATTTTGCTTATGGGGGGTCCCTGGGACTAAATATTTTGAGATGGGGGTCTGTGGCCAAAGACATATCATTTTGGGGGTACTTAACATGAAAAAGTTTGAGCACTACATAGAAACATACAGAGGCGTCAATTGGGTATGGCAGGGTATGGCATCTGCCATACCTTGGCTACAGGGGGAAATAATAAAATGTACTTTTCATAGTGCCTGTTGCTAAGGTGCGCGTGCAAGACACCAGTCATGTTGCCATACCTTAGCTTTTTCTGAAGTGACGCAACTGGAAACATAAAGACATGTATAGAAGGACTTGCACAAATGTTCACGATTTTTCAAAAATAGCAGATCTACAAGCTCGCAGCTCGCTGTGAGCTTGTATATCTGCTATTTTTCACAAGTTAAAGCATTAAATAATGTGTAATAATGTGTTCCCAATCTAAATGGGTTAGAACATTCATGGGGGGGCCCACAGTGAATCCTTGTACCCAGGGCACAGAATTTGGTGCGACACCCCTGCACGTAAACACGCACACACACACGGTCCGCAATACTATTTCCACTAGGAATCATGGGAAATTGTGTTTTTTCGCTCACTAGCGGCCGCGGCGGCGCAGGAGCTATCGGTTACCATGGTAACCAGTTAGCACGTCTCTAGACGTCTTAGGCATCCCATGTGTTAATAGACACACAAATAACCACATGAACAGATAAAAATATACACATGCAGGATGATGCAGCAATTAATATTAATATGTTATTATGTTTGTTGTATATTATATATATTGCTTGCGCCAGCGGAGCGTGCAAGTACTGCGTTCGGCTATGTAGGTAGGTAGCTGTGTGTGTTTAAGTCCGTAGCCCAATCAGGGACCAGCATTTCTGGCAACGTCATCATTAACACCCAATGAGGGACCAGCATTCCACTGGTGTTGCCAGTGGTGAGCGCAACTCATGGCACGCTCTGCTGGCGCACAAGTAGGCCACACGTGGCCTACTTGTGCACAAGGCGCAAGTTGACACCTCGACCGAGCGCAGTTCTAGTTGTTTGTTTTGTTGTTGTTGTTATTGCTGTTATTATTAATGTTATTATTCTGCCTCATCCTTCAGGTCTCCAGTGTTGCGTCGTCAGGTCATGTTAGCCAGCAGCTGTTCCCAGCTGGACCAGCTAGGGGGCGCTGCCAGCTCCCAGCAGCAGCAGCAGCAGCGCGGCTCTATCCCGGAGATCAGGGTTCGCCCGCCGTCCACCCCCTCGCGCCAAGTCTCCCTCTCCTTCTCCTCGGCCCCTCCCACCACCTCCTCCCTGGCGACCAATGAGAGTCGCGGGGGCGGGGGCAGCGGGTTGCCCCTCCCCCGGCAGCCGCTGTACCTGCGGAGGGCGGAGTGTGTGAGGGCGGAGAAAGACGCCGACGGACAGCTGCACCTGGTCAGGTCTCACAGCGAGCCCGGCCTCAGCTCCTCCACAGACACAGGTAGAGTGGTGGGAACCACTAAGTACTTTTACTTAACTAATTTCCTGCTATCCCCGTTGAAACCGGAGATTTCCCGCTGTACCACTCTGCGATGCCCGAGGAGCCCGAAGATTTAATTCACTTTAATCATTATGAAACGATTAAAAGTATGATCGCTGATCATAGCCGATTCTGGCTCTTTAGGCCCGCCTCCTAACTGTATCCGGTCATATTTCCGGTTTGGACCGGATCTAGGTTTCCATATCCGGTCTGAGGTCCAATCGTAGCTCCGTTCCCATAGGTTTCCAGTGTAAACAAGGAAGCAGCCTGCACGGTCATATCATCGTCTTTTTTCACACGTTTTTTTATTTATTTGGTAGCTATTTGATTCCACTACCCGCCTGGCATATGATCTGCGCACATATCGTCTGCTATGTGCGCGAACGTGTCCATGTGTTACCATAGCGCACAGCTGGCTGTTTCCAATGTTTTCTTATGTAACACTGGCGGATACAGCAGGGATACAGCCTGGCAACGGATATGTCTATTCCAATGGATTTTTTTTTATTCGAAAGCTGTCATCGAGTCTACCCGTCTACTACATGAGTCGCGCACAGATCGTGCACTATGCGTGCACGTGCCCACGTTAAAAGGTAAGGAACATTTGGCAGGAAAACGGTTCAGCCTTTGATGTCTATGTGTGTGTAAGTCTTTAATATTTCTACTGCGACTGTCAGAGAGCATTTATTATCAAAAACGTCCACCTCATGTCCGTCTGTCCGCCAATGAGTCACGCTAATACACACAATTTCGTTACCTATTGACTTCAGTTCCTCCCTCCCATTCCATCCATGAAGGCAGGTCACGAAAAAGTTGTAAGTAACACATTTGGTGTAACACTCACTCACACATAGCTCTGTGGCGCGCTGCTGATGGGCTGTGGCTTTCACAGACAGCTCAGTGACAACTCAGACTGTTGTTTAACACGCTGTGTGTGTGTGTGCGTGTGCGTGTGTGTGTGTGTGTGTGTGTGTGTGTGTGTGTGTGTGTGTGTGTGTGTGTGCGCGTGTGCGCGCATGCACTCTGTGCTCCAGTGGACTTCGTGGTGTCAGGAGGAGGCAGTAAGGATGGATCTCTGACCTCTACAGATACAGGTAAGAGAGGCTCAGCTTGGCGTCACAGTAATCTGAAAACACAAACATATGTTCAGTGGAGCCATAGGTATACACATGATATACATAGAGGCTGCGTGGGCCAATGGCTCGTGCATCAGCGTCATATTGGCAGAGGCAATATGCCTTAACTCCACTTATGAAGTATGCCTGACTCATATATACGTAAATAAGTACAGTACCTGAGTGGCGACTGCATCTTTTTTCTTTTTTTTCTTTTTTTAGAACATTTTAGGGCATTCACCAAATATTAGAATATTCGAATATCAAAGTCACTATTCGACGTTGTTCACCGAAGTCGAATATTCACTTATTTTTGTTTTCTTTTAAAAAAATATATAGTTTATAAAGCTTGGCTAGATAGGAAGTCATAAGAATGAGTTGTCAATGCCCCTGGTGGATGAGTTTAGGGTTAGGGTTAGGGTTAGGGTTAATGCTCTATACCAGGGGTTCTCAAACCTTTGTAGGCCGTGACCCCCAAAATGAACATATTTGAACTGGGGACCCCCACCCTGACAAGCACTTGGAATTGTAGGTATTACATTTAATGTGACTCGGTTCTGCAGATAAATATTGTGAAAATAGCAGATCTACATGTTCGCCTCGAACTTACTTAATATTTGACAGGTTGGCCAGTTTGGCCAGTCCTTATTCGACTATTCGAATACTTTGAGGTAGAATAATTCGAATACTAAAAATCACTATTCGTGAATGCCCTAGAACATTTACTGTCATTATTAAATTGACCGCCACAGGACGAGTTTGACTTGTTTGGTGTTTTGACACCGGATGGCGCTGTTCTTTAGCCTATGGGTCACTAATAGAGCCTAGAGCCTGACCGATATATCGGTCAAACCGATATATCGGTCGTTTTTGGACCCCGATGTCGGTATCGGACATCGGTCATTATCTCTCCGATGTATCGTCGTTTTTTATAAGTAATATTAGACCACTATTTGATGACATTTAGCCACTCAAAACGTAGAATATATTGTCGTTGCCCGTAAGGATCCATTGGGTTTCATTTTACACTCATGAGTTAAAGATCTTATAAAGGGTCCATTTGGTTACCAAATCTCCATCGGCAAACATCGGCATCGGTCAAAAAATATGGCATCGGTCGGGCTCTAGTATGGACAGGGATTATTTTCCGATCCTAGCACACTCCTGGACGGATCGGAGCGACGCAGAATATCTTTTCAAAGGTTGGTGCTTTCACCAACCTTTGAAAAAATATTCTGCGTCGCTCCGATCCGTCCTGGCAGTCAGAAAGTGTGTTAACAGTTGTTTGTGGTCATCATTCCAGCTCCCAACTCGGAGGCCTTCCTGCTGCCCAGAGACAGCCAGCCTCCGCCGGCCGCCCTGCCCATGAAGGGCGGTGTGAAGGCAGCCGACAGGCCAGGCCTGGTCCCCCTCAAACACGCTCCCTCCTCGCCGCTACGCCACCGCTCGCTGGGGGACCTCAAGGTTTCTGGACTGCATTCTACTGTCGTTATTACTTTATAACCTCGTTGTCGGGTGGAAACCCTGTATGTCCAAAAAACGTTTGTTTTGTATTTATCATTTAAGAAATGATTTAAGCTAGTGAAAACAGCCGATCTACAAGCACACGCCAAGCGGTGCGAGGCGTTGTGTGCTTGTAGATCTGCTGTTTTCGCTAGTCTTGTGCGATAGTCTTGTATGATGAAGCAGGGCTTTACTTTACGGGAAAAAAAAACTGTACAAATGTGAAACTTGGAGATACGAGGTTTCTGCCCGACGGTGACGATATGCTACATGTAAGCACTATTACAGCAGTGGTTCTCAACCTTTTCAGGCTGCAACAACCCTAAAATAATCCTATTTTTTATATCTGGGGGACCCCCACCACCCTGACAACAATCACTTGGAATTGTAGGGTTTGATTCAGACTTCCACACACACATATATATATTGTGAAAATAGCCGATCTATAAGCTCACAACGCCTCGCAATGCTTGCATCTTTACCTTTTTTAGGTAATATTTGACAATTTGGCCAATAGCTTTTTTCCTTTCATTTTAGGAGGAAAACATTTGCAGATACCCTGTATACACTTATACTGTATGTTGTTTTTTAACTGTCTGGGGGCCCCTGAAAAATTATTTGCGGACCTCGCTTGTGAGACCTGATCCACAGTTTGAGAACCACATTTGTACTGCAACTACTAATGCTACTTCTATGTGCTTCTCCGTTCTTCCTTTTTGATCATTTCCTGTTTCTCCTGTCAGGTGACCCGGGTCCTGGTGGCGCGCTTCCTGCATCGCTCCAAGCGTAACCTAGTGACCGCCTCCGAGCATGCTGGGAATACGGGGCAGGGGCCCAAGAGGAGGGGCGGAGCTGACGCCAGCCCAGCCAATCACCTGCCGTTAGAGCAGGTAAACAGAAAAGACTAATGGGCCTTCGTTAATTAACCAAGCTTTCCGTTCATTGGTCGATTAAAGCACTGTATTCTGACAGTAAGCATCGCTATAGAGCTTCTGTTTAGTAACAGGAGGCGCCCTGTCTCTCTAGCTCTTTCATGAACAGAAAATATTTGTTCAGGTAGGTGACAACATTTCAGCCAATCAGAAGTGATACCACTGATCATGGTATCGCCTGCCAAAATGAGCAGATCTACAAGCCACACCACATAACGCGCACACAACGTCTCTCTAGGTCGTCCTCAGACGAGCCTTCCATCGTCGCTTCCAGTCATCCCGGTTCTCCATACCTCCGGCCAGTTCGCTGGTGCTTTGCGCTCCTGCGTCGTTCTTGAGTACATCCACGTATGTTAGTGTGGGACGTCCTTGTGACCGGTGCCCATGTGTTGGTTCCCACAGCACCAGTTTGCTGGCTGGCAGCTCTTGGTGTCTTTGGCAGTGTCCTGCAAGTCTCTATTTTATCGCTCACCCTTAAAGGTGATACACCATGAAATTTTACTTTTCCTATTTTAAAACCTTTTTTGGGGGTCCCACTAGCACCTTCTATCCTCACAAAGTCCCATTTCAGACCGTTGTGTCTTTCTCTGGTTTTGGGAAGGTGGAGGTTAAAAGAAAACTTTTTTATTTTTCAAAAAGATTTTGGGGGGGGGGGGGGGGGGGTGGCGCAGTTCAGGCCAAAGGTGGTACTGCAACTGAAAATGCTCTGAGAGCCATTCAAAAATGAGAGGATCTCTATTCAGGAGTGGTAATTTAGCCTCAAACGTTTTGAAAAACGTTTTTGGGACATAAACAATATGACATAAATACTTTTTAAATGCATGGTGTATCACCTTTAATATTCCAGCATACAGATTCTTGTTGGTGACGTGTACTCTTGTTGATGTTGACCACTACACGTAACATTCTGGTGTAGCACCCGTCTAGAGACTTCTGCAGAGTTGTCTTCAGAGTCCAGCATTCACTGCCATGCTGCAATCCATCTCCAAGGAGCCTAGCGCAGTGAAAAGGGGATAGATTAGACACCCTCGTTCTCTGCCGATTCCGACAATAAACCACCGTCCCGACTACATTCTGTTCTTTTTGCAGAGCAGCACCTCTGCATGATGGAGTAGATAAAGTATGCCTATATGCAGGAACTCTGCGGTGATGGAAAGAAACGCTGCACCGAAGTATATCTAGCAGGCACGTGCACACATAGACATCAAAGGGGGCTTGGGCCCCTGCCCTTTTAACTGTCTGTAAAAAGTGCCCTCTCCAGTCCATGAATGCAGTTTTCACTACAGTGAAAGAAATGCAAACACCCTCTTTCCAATGCCATACCTGAAGGCAGCATTCAGGAGAATTGCCTTGTTCACACTCTCCTGAACTTGAAAGAAAGCCTCTTATGTTGGAAGAATTGCCCTCTCTCTGTGTAGGAATCCATACCGTTACGCCACATCGCCAGTATTGACTTGATTATACTTAGTTCAGTCTGGCATCACTCGCCGAAAATAGCCGACCTCCAAGCTCACAACGTGTCGTGCTGCGACGCGTTGTGAGCTTGGAGGTCTGCTATTTTCGATATTTCCACCAAAAGGCCCTTTTAGAAATGCCTGCCTCTCTAACATTCTCTGCATGTCCCTGATATCTAGCGATCAGTTGAGTGGTGCACACACTCTCTGCAAACACTGCACGTGTTACATTATGCGCATCACATTATGGCCGATCAATGGAACATTTGGCCGGAGGGATAGAATCTTTTCGGTCACGTTTGCAAGGCCTTGAAAGTGCCCAGCGGAAACCCTGATCCTAATGTACTGCCACCACACACACACACACAGTCGGTGCGTTTATATGCACATTCAGAATGGCATTCAGAATGAACTTATTCAGAATAGAGCTTCATACCCAAACGTTTACATGGGACCTGAATACAAGTATCCCTCATTCCACTGTCGTTTACATGACCAAAGGATTCATTCGGAATAGAACTTTGGGCATGCGCAAAGTAGGCCTACTTCAGGTCGGGGGGGGGGGGGGGGGCAGTTCAGACAGCAGTTCATTCCGAATGGAGCGTTTATATGACAAATGTATCCCGATTGAAACGGCATAAACCACCTCTTCAAACCAGAATGAAAATTCATTCGGGTCAGACCGGAATGGCCATTCCTAAACGTTTATATGAGCATTTCTATTCTGAATGAGCAGTCATTCCGAATATAAGTGGAATACATCTGTGCATATAAACGCACCCAGTGTAAACCAAGGGGTAACAAACACTGATGACAGGGCTGTCAAGCAAGTCTAAGAAATCCAGGGAGTAGGGACTCTGTGGTTTCCTTTAGGGGGGTCTAAATTGACCCATATACACGTCTGTAATTTTGTATACTGTCAGAGTTAAAGGACAGCTTTGTTTTTTTACAACAAGGGTTCATATTTTAAATTGTAATTAGAGAAAAAGCCTAGTAGTGTTACTGAAAATAGTAATAAAGAATCGCCAGCTTATTATGCCAAAAAGACATCTAGCCACTTATACGTATGCCCCCACTCACTGAAATCAAAATTGCTAAATTGGCTAAAACGATAGAAAGCAGTAAATGAAAACATTTTAATACTTATCTTTTTTTCTAATTACAATCTAAAACAAAGTTGTCCTTTAAGGCTAGATCTTGACATTTTAAACTTTGAGAAACAGTGCTGTAAACTACTGTGTGTGTGTATGTCTTTTGCTCGAAGGTGCTGCGCAACTCGTGGGGCGGGAGCCGCGGGCACCAGTCCCCGCACCCGCCGCACCACCGCGGCCACCACCACACCCACAGCGACAGCCGCCACAACCGCCGGCCCGGCGCCCACGCCTCGGCGGCCGAGGGCATCCACCTGCGGAGCTGCGGCGACCTCAACTCCTCCTCGTCGCTGTCGCTGCGGCGGCTGGTGACGCCGCACCCGTCCCAGCACGGCTCGTCCACGGGCACGCTGTACTCAGAGTCGGCGCTGTGACCGCGCAAACGAGGAGGAGCGTAGACGACAGCGGCGAGAGGAAGACGGGACACGCGTGGGGGGGGGAAAGGGGAGGTATAATCGCGACAAGGGATGGCTAACGTTTCTTTCTGCCGCTCATAGGGTTGGGATCCCGGGAAAGCCTGGTTTGGAGACCTGGACGGAACCTGGATCCAGCATTGAGGAAAACCTGGGAATCGGTTCCATCACGTTTTGGGGCCGTTTCCGTGAAACCGGGGTTTCTATCACACTGTCAGAGCTGGTATGAGGACTTCACGTCTGCTATACAGTACGTGTACAGTACTCGTGGTTCTCAAACTTTTTAATTTCAAGGACCGCCCATAACTCTGAGAGTGTACAAATGGAACCAAATGGATTTGGTTCCATTTGTACACTCTCAGAGTTACAGACCTGTAACGGTCCACGTGGAACCCCCGCTATAGGAATCGTCAAAGGGAACCGTTTTAGGAACCGGACCGTTTTAGAGGGAATCGTTAAGGACGCGGATCCCAACCCTTAATCGCCACGGTAACCCTGCCACCTGGTCCTCAGAAACAGCTTCACGTCTGGAACCCACCAGAAAGAAAAGCGGCGACGAGGTTTGCACGCGACTGTTCCCGGCTCACCAAAATCAAATCCCCCCCAAACAATATCTCCAAGGTCGAGTGTAAACCTCCCATTACGTGTCAGGAAACGGAACGATGCTTTTTTTAATTTATTTATTGGAGAGAAAAGAAATAGCAGATCTACAAGCTCAAAGTTCAACTCGAGTGCAGTGTCTACACCGAAAACCCAGTTCTCTGTAATAATGTGATCGATAACGATTATGACGGTTACATGTCTCCATTCCGACATGTCTCCATTCCGACACTAACCCTATCTCTAACCCTTACCCTAAACCTAACCTCTATGGAAGCGTCGCCACTCCGACAATAAGAAGTCAATGTCGGAGGGGCGACATGTCGGAATGGGGGACAGTCACCGATTATGACACGATCGACATGATCTCGACGATATCATCATGTTAAGATCAGAGAAATGTTTTTTTTGTCTATGAGTCATGCTGTTGGCCGGTTATGGGTGGATAACTTGAGACGTATTGTCTTTTGGTTCCGGTTTGGAGGGCCGGCTCTCTTGACGACAACGTCAGTTAGGGCTGTCACGATTATGACATTTTACATGACGATTATTTGTCACTCAAATAATAGGCGATTAACGATTTAATTGTGTTTTTGTCGTTGATGATTACATTTCTGTTTGGCTTTTAGGCTTTGAAGTTGTACATGGTAGATATGACACATAACCTAAATATACAAAGAAATTACTGACATATTTGACAACTTACTACTTAAAAAATAACTTTGATAGTGGAAATAGCCGATCTACAAGCTCACAGTTGTGAGCTTGTAGATCTGCTATTTCCACTATTTCGGACATTTTTCAACATTCATGATTATGACGATTATGACAAAATAATTGCGATAATGTCAAATAATCACGATTAGACGAGTATGTAATAATTGTGACAGCCCTGACGTCAGTGTTTCCACGGTTGCAGAGAGGTCATAGGTGAAAGGTCACAGGTTTAGTGGGTCCACCGACACCCATGTGCGCTGCCAGCAAACCCTGAAGACAGGAAGAAAAAATCTTCTTTAAGTAGCATGTGAGGGGTCTAACTAGGTTTTTTTTTTTTCATGATTCTGAATCCATTGCAAGCATTTGTGTAGCATGAAAAAAATTCCTTGGGCTAAAAATGGCCCCCACAAAACTATGGTTTTGTGATGAAAAGTGATGAGTCATCACTTTTCATAGTTTTGTGGGGTCCATGTTTAGCCTTAGGAAAGTTTTTTGTGCAAAACAAATGCTTGCAACAGATTCAAAATCATGAAGAAACCCTATAGTTAGACCCCTCACATGCTACTTAAAGAATATGTTTTTTTTTTTTTTTTTTTTTCCTGTATAGCCTAGTAAGTGAATGGGTAGGTGCAAGAAATCATTAAAAATGAACCCCATGAGAACATATTTCAGCTTGGTACCTGTCAGAATCTTAAAATATACCCTTCAAGGATTAAGAAAAAACAGGTGGAGGAAAAAGATCTACCCTATGCGCGCGGACCCCCTGTCCATCTAGACTTTGCAGTCTTTGCAGGTGACAGCTTACTAGGGTTGGGATACGAAATCGGAGGAACATTGAGGAACCCGAATCTGTTCCAGAACTGGTTTTATCATATCACACTGTCAGAGATGGTATTATACGTTAGGAATCTTTAAAGGGAACCGTTAAGAATCGGACGGTCAAGACGGAATCGCGAATGAACCCGGAATCGTTAACGCCCTCAAAGGATCCCAACCCTATGCAGGTGAGACAGCTTCCGTTCTGACTCTCCATACCACGTTCGAAAGATTGCGGAAGAGCTGTCTTACTGGAGAATGACTGACAGAGCTATAACAATCATAACAGGAAGTGGACGCTGTTCTGAATTGGAACCTGTAAACAATCAAAACAAGAAGTGGATGCTGTTCCGAAATGGAACCGTAAACAATCATAAAGCCATCGTCACACAGGCTCAGGATTATCGCCCACAAGAGACACGGCCTCTTCTCTTCTGTTCTCTCATCCTCCTCTTCCTCCTCCTCCTCTCCAGTGATGTGAAAACAACATCATCGTCTCCTAGCGCAGTGGTTCCCAAACAGCGGATGAGGACTCTGTAATCTGTACATCTGTAATTTATCATGAATTGCGAACAAATTCAAACACATTTCAAAAAGGATTTCATGAAAGAAATTAAAGAAATTTCATGAAAAGAAAAAGAACTAGAAAGAAAACTCTTACGAACGACATTCACAAGCTCAAATATATCGTCGTTGTCCGATGAAAACCTTCCAAAACCGTTCGTTTTGCATTTATCATTTAAAAAAATATTTAAACTAGTGAAAACAGACGATCTACAAGCACACAACGCGGCGTTGTGTGCTTGTAGATCTGCTGTTTTCACTACTTTTGTGTCACAGCCTTGTATGATGAAGCAGGGCTTTACTTTGCGAAAGAACGTACAAATTTGAAACTTGGAGATACAAGATTTCCACCCGACAACAACGATATGAATCTACAACTTAAGCTTGTACATCTCCTATTTCCACTATTTTGGGTCCCAGGGAGACCCTCAAAATCTCTCTTTTGGGTCCCGACTCCGAGCTTTAAAAGGTTTGGGAACCACTGATATGGTAGTGGACACTGGAGACAGGACTGGTAAACAGTTACAGTTACACACCACGCCACATCATCATATTGGGTTGCAATAACAGTTCTGGGCCCCTTTTTGACGGCTACGCAGCGAAGCCTGGTGGATCACTCAGGTTCTGTGGCCATATGGGGACTCGTCTCTCGTCTTCCGTTGGTTCAAAGAAAACAGCGACAACACCACACTATCCGCACAGCGCGAGCGGGACGCTCGCACACTTAAATATCGTTTTGTATGATTTTTATTATGTTGCTCATTTTTTTCTTTTCGTAATCCGTGTGCAGTTCAAATGACCACTTTCACCATGCCAGTTCCATCACAACATCAAAATGCATGGTTTGTCACACACACACACACACACACACACACACACACACACACACACACACACACACACACACACACACACACACACACTCACTTACGCGCACACACGCGCACACACACACACATGCATGCTAGGGATGTACAATATTGACATTTTGTCTGATATCCATTGACCGATTGAATGCATGATCACATCCATCGATATGGCTACCGATAACGATATTGCAATACAGGTTTAAGTGAAGCTAGATGCAGATGCAGACTTAAAAAAAAGGGGGAAAAAAGGATGCACTCTTATTACCTGATTTATTAGGCCTACTGATGCAAATATTTAAAAAATACTTAAACGTCTAGTAAAGAGATGGCACTAACTTTTCATCGTGCCCCTACGGTCGCCACTCGCCATTTTACTTGTTTTAATTTAAAAGAATTTACAGATAGAAAAGCATCCCCACAAAACACTGATTGAATCTGCAGCCTCCAGTCATCACAAAAGGCTTTTGTCCGGCAGCTTTATACACTCAAACATAAATACTATAAAATATATAAAATATTGGCTAATAATATCTGGATTAATTTGCCGATACAATTTCACTGCTATTGCATTTTTGAGCGGTGCTAAGCGCTCCTACGTCTGGCTTTGTGTGTATGAACACGGATCTCCATGTATGGAGATGGCCGGCGTCGCAGACAGAGCAGCCCATACCAGGCGAAGTGAGCACTGCTCAGGTGCATTTTCTTACAATGGCCTGATACCGATGTGATGGACGATTAATTGTGCATCCCTAACGCACTCATCACTCTCACACACACACACACACACACACATACACATACACACTCAGCCTTAGAAAACTATTCTCTTTGGGAGGTCCGACACCGTGGTCTTATTTGAACGTGTGCATGTTAATGCTGGAACCTTGTACATTTCAACCGTGAGTGACTACAAAAAAGAAAAACGAACTTCTCAGAATGTCCCTATCTGCATGTTTTCGAGAAAAAGAAAAAAGAAAAATGCTTCTTACTGTTTTCTCGCTCTTTGCACCCAAGCTCTTCGATAAGAGCCCTTTGCAAAATGTGTTAGATACTGTATGTGTAGATAATAGATATTATATTTGAACTGGGAACATGGAATGGATTTTCTTCAGGTTGGCTCTCCAAACATTCTACAGATTCATTTGGGATTTGATTGCACTCGATACTAGCCTGGAATCCAGACTGCTTCAGTCTTTAGGAGTTCTTTCGGTCTCTAGTAACTCCTACTCTCTGAAAGGGAATGGTTTAGTGGTTTTGGACACGCAGGAGCGACGGGACGAAACCAGTGTTAATTTTGACAGCAAATTTTGATTTAGTTTTAGTCATAGTCTTTTGAATAAAATTTCATTTGGTTTTAGAATTTAGTTCGACTAAATCCACAGTTGATTCTGTCCACAAAAAATATATATATTTTGACGGTGCCTTGATGGCGTCGTAATGATTTTGCACTTGGTTGCCTGCTGAAAATAGCCGATCAACAGTACAACCTCACTTGTGAGCTTGTAGATCTGCTATTTTCAGAGCGCAATATATGTCAATATATTTAGTATTTGTTTTAGTCATCATAGCTTACTTCATATTTTGTTTTTGTCTGTGAAAAGCGTGGGGAAGAATGGCGAGAGCAGAGGGTAATATGACGTCAGCCAGTTTACAATGTTTTACAAAAAATAAACCCTCTTAAATGATTTAACGCGTGATCAGCGAGGTCATCGAGGAAAAAGATCGCCAAGAGTGCGGCACTGGCTGATGGCGTAAAACTCCCTTTCTCCTGTGATTTGTTTAATCACTATCCAATGAGTAATGACTTGCCTACGTAAATATAGCTGATGTTCAGACCGTGGCGTCAGTTCAGAAAATGCTAAGGTGTGGCAACATGACTGGTGTCTTGCACGCGCGCGAAGACACCAGTCATGTTGCCATACCTTAGCAACAGGCACAATGAAAAGTACATTTTATTATTTCCCCCTGTAGCCAAGGTATGGCAGCTGCCATAGCTTGCCATACCCAATTGACGCCTCTGTGTTCAGAAACCAGGGCTCAAATGGAGGAGTTCCGGATTGACTTGGACTGTAAAAAGTAGCATTTAGTCTGGATTTCCGGCTAACTCTACAAGAACACTGTGGAATTCTGTAACATCGGACCTTGTTGGGGGAGCAGAGGATATCTATAGATTCTATGGGACGGGAGAAGATCGATAGAAGTGGATCTATAGGGTAGCATATATGGATACATGAAGTGTGGGCACTAAGGAAGAGTGGGCACCTTGATGTAAAATGTGCTATTTTGACCCAAAATGTAAAAAGAAATTGAAAATTGAAAAATGGTCAAAAGTAATGTAAAGTATACATGATCATTATAAGTATGTATCCTTCAACTTCTTATTTATGCCCAAAATGATTGGATATACAGGTTTCGTAGAAATGTGTAGTAATTAGACCTACTTGTCAAATGTTCAATCATGTTGAACATTTGTAAACTTTAGATGTTTTACATTTTGGACCAAATAGCCAATTTTACATGGCAGATACCATGTACAGTATAAGTAGACCAATGAGACTGCTGGGGTAGCAGGTGTATAGCTGGATCTATTTTGACAGGTGAAATAAGATAAAGGGTCTAAAGTTCCACTAAAGCTAAAGCTCAAAGTTGGCTCCATCGCACTGCTTTGTCACTCCCCGACAAGATGTGGCCCGTTCTTGTCTGCAAGCGACAACCGCCGTGCGACGGGGTTGGTATAACGTAAGCAAGTATAAAGCTACTGATGAGACTGAAGAGGCTCTTGCAATAAATGTACAGTTTGTGTTTGTATAACAATTGTCCCATCAGACGATAACGGAATACGAGTTTGAAAATGTCAAAAGAAGAACTTTGTATTTTTGGGGTCGGTCCGGTGATGGTGATGGGTCTGGAACCCAGAACACTTCTTTGCCTGATTGGTGCAGCGAATGGCTCTTTTTCCACTACAAAGAATGGAAGTGAACCGTGCTGCGCAATGCATTCCACACGTTCTGGGTTTTGTTTCCATAGGCTGCAGCTCGGTTTCAGATGCACTTCTTTCGGAACCTAATTTGCCAAACCTAATCCACCTGCTTGGGAGGTAGTGCTAGAGTTTTGGGAACCTTCTACTTTCAAAACATATTGGAAAAAGGGGGGAAAAATCCCCTAAACAAAGAACCATCACAGAACTTCATGATTTGTGGAGAGAGTTTCATTTTAAGGAAGGCAATGGGTGAAACTTCTGTGGTCAAAAAAGAGCCATGGCCTATGAGTATAAATCAGGCTTGCGTGTTTTGCAGTGTCTCAACATGGACTGATAACGTTCTGATGACATCGGGCCTCATGTCAGTATAAAGGCACAGTTTGAACACGACACACTTTATTCACACTTCACTTATAACTCAGTGGTTCTCAAATGTCTTAAGGACCCCTATAACTCTAAGGGTGTAGAGCCCTCAGATTTACATACCTGTAGTGTAAAGGGTCCATTTAGAACCCTGAGGGTCCCTGGGCCCCACTTTGAGAACCACTGATCGTGACATTTGACACACAATGCACTGAAGCTCGATTTAAGTCTGACTTATATACTGTACTCTGTTGTGTACCGTTGTCGTGTAAGCAAAACAGCAGATCTATAGCTTGTAGATCTGCTATTTAACCAATTGCGCCACAGCCGGCCCAGCCGAGTAGGCCTATAAGTCGGGCGTTATACTCCACCGCGTCACGTTGCCACATGCCGACGAAAGCGTTGCTACTTGCTAGCCTGATGATCTCTGCTAATTGGCAAGCGGCAACATCATGCGATAGAGTATAAATTAGGCATTACTGCACACACACCCTCCTACACACGCACACACACACACACACACACACACACACACACTCTACACTTATGGCACTGGTCTGCGTTTCTACCTCCTGTCTTGCATATGAAAATGTTATTTATTTGAAGAAATGTATATCTGTATGGCAGGCTTAAAATGGATAGAACGTTGAATCCTGATTATGAATAATAATAATGATAATACAATTATAATAATTGTAATTATAATATAAATTATGGCACCTATTCCAAATTTTTAAATGCAGTTCCAATGCCAGAACTTTTAACGCAAGTTATGTAAACGTATGGAATAAAAATATACACAATGAATAAACATGAAAATGTGTATGTGTGAATATGTTGTGAAAGGACATTACAATGAATTAATTCTAATAACATAGAATCATTAGAATTAGAATCACAAGGATGGGTCATAAAACATAATACTATAGTCTACTATTACTGTTGTGTAGTGTGTACTCATTACACAATAATACTAGCAGTCCATTGACAAATCTGAATGAGAGAAACAAGTCCCACCACCTAGACCACGCCCTTTCCATCTTCCCATTGGCCAGGCGGCGTGAAAGCCCATCCTGGTTCGATGGCGCCGGCGAATGAGAGCCTTCGATGTCATATGGAGCCTTGGAGGCCCACGCCCCCGTGCCCCGCAGAGGCTGACGGGAGTTGTTGTTCGGTGACGTCGAAATAAAGTTGCCGTCAACGAAGACAGAAACTACAAAC
Source organism: Nannobrachium achirus (assembly GCF_963921795.1). Taxonomy (NCBI): domain Eukaryota; kingdom Metazoa; phylum Chordata; class Actinopteri; order Myctophiformes; family Myctophidae; genus Nannobrachium; species Nannobrachium achirus. The sequence continues at coordinate 13,464,441 of NC_137811.1, read as the reverse complement.
AGAACATCCTGTGTATCGCTGCTTCTCGCACACAGTCTGACAGCCAAGCCGGGAGCTCTACTTCTGTTTCTGTTCTACAAACGCACAGTTATCATGGTAAGTCCGTTTCATTAGTGTTTATATATTATTGATTATTGGTTTATAAAGTGGGTTAGAATCAGAAGACTGGTTTAGCCTGAACGGCGCTGATCGCAGATCGATAATGATGCCATATCACACCAGACGGTATTATTTATTTAAGTCTCATTATTTAATGATGTATTTAACCAATTTCAACCTGGCGTCCGCTTTGCCACATAGCGAAACACTTCAGTGTTATTCAATTCAGAGTTCAGACTTTTTCAGACTCAAGACAGGACATAATAACGTCAAGAAATTGTTAGCCTTGGATCAAGACGATCATAGATGTACTTTATCGGTTTTGACAGTCACTCAGACTCGATAAAAGACATAATGATAGTCTTAATGAATATTGATCCAAGGCTATCAAAGTGTGTGACTTGAAGTTGTAGACAGGTGCGTCACGGGAGAATATTGCAATTTATGTAACTATGTTTTATCACTAATGTTTATGCATTGATTTCTATTAGCCCTGGCATGGCTGTGATTTTACACACGTCATACATAACATTAATACATGAAATGCATGCATGTAATATCACAGCCATTCTAGGGACAGATTAACTGCATTACATGTAACGTGGCTTAAGTGTCTTGTCCATTTCTATGTGTTGCATTTCTATGTGTTGCTATGTTGTAACTGTAGGCTATTATACGTCTCATATTATGAATAATGGCTACTGTTGGGGATATATCCATGTAATAGGGCATTACATTTTGTTTACTACATGGGGTTTTAATTTATTGGGTTAATTTAATGTTTTTTTTTCTTTTTTTATTATTAATAATATTGACTAACAACACCGTTAATACTTTGAATGCGTGGTTGTGCATTGTAGGCAGGTCACAACATGCTGCACCTGGGGTCCGTGTTTCACGTCGACCCGCGTTGAACGCGACACCGCGGATGCTAACTAAGCTAATAAGTCTGCTAATCCTTCCTCCATCTGTTGTTGACATATCATAACCTCCTCATGGAGCTATAACAACAAAACTAACAGCAGCATAGCTTTAGCAGGCTAACTCAGCCAGCCCAGTGCAGGTGTTCCATGTTAGCTATTATAGATTATGGTGACGTGACGTGACCTTTATTTGTTATATGAGAGATGAAGCCCTTGTTGGGGCTGCTCGCCCTGCTGGCTCCTAAGACCATTAGAGCTGTTCCTCTGCGTTCCATCTTCTCCTGCTGTCCTCCTCCTGTACTTTGCACCTCCTCATGTCTCGATCCTCCTGTGCGCCAGAGCTCCTGCTGGCCTCCTCCTGTAAGCAGTGTCTGACGTGTCTATGTAATGGGACTAATGTCCTCTGTTGTGTGCAGGGAGAGACTGTCCTCTGTGCAGTGGTTATATTCACTACTTCTATGGTCATTTTAAATGTCTACCCTGGATTTTAAATGCAACTCAAGAGTGTTAGGCTATAATATAAACCCATAGAAATATAATTTTTTTCCACTTATTATTTGTATTACTTTTTTTTCTTTTTCTTCTTTTAAAAAAAAAAAAAAAAAAAAAAAGAAAAAGAGAGAAGAAAAAAGTAATTGGTGGGAAAAGTGCATTAAAAGTAAATATCAGACAGTCACCAGTACGAGGAACGTGTGTGTCGTCAAGAGTTTGAAGTTATAATAATTATATGGAGCAGGGCTGCCAACCCCTTTTGATTCTGCAGGAGTTTCTACAGTATGAGGGGGGCGTGTCTGATAAAAATGAATGCGATCTAAATATTGAATCAAGCAACCTAAAAACAGTCTTGCGACGCATTATGAACTTATTGATCTGCAATTTTCATTATATTCAAATTATAGTGCTCGTCTTGAGTGGTTAACATGTTCCTAATTTTAAGGGGCACCCCCGGTGACTGTGGTCTCAAGGGTGTCCCAGGACCCCACAATGCTCTTATTTGATACTTTAGCTATTGGAAAATAGCCGATCTACGGTGCCGCACTGCGAGCTTGTAGTGAGTGAGTTACTAGGGCCCAAGGTAACTTTAGCTATTGAAAAATAGCAGATATACAAGCTCACAGCGCGGCACCGAGTGCCGCGCTGCGAGCTTGTAGATCTGCTATTTTTGAAAAGTCGTGAAAATGTGTGCAAATGTTTATAATTTGGACTAACTAACCCCTCCTGTGTGTGTGCCTCCCCTCCCCAGGGCGACAGCGCCACCAACGGGACTCACTGCAAGAAGGCTCTGCTGTCAGACTCCCAGCTGTTCCAGGACCAGTTTGATGAGCTGGTGACAGAACTCACAGAGAGGGACCTGACGGACCCTGCACTGGCCGACGCCCTGACCCGACTCCGAGAGGTAGGTGTGTGTGTGTGTGTGTGTGTGTGTGTGTGTGTGTGTGTGTGTGTGTGTGTGTGTGTGTGTGTGTGTGTGTGTGTGTGTGTGTGTGTGTGTGTGTGTGTGTGTGTGTGTGTGTGTGTGTGTGTGTGTGTGTGTGTGTGAGAGAGAGGATTTTACTGTCAGTTTATTCCATTCTCAACTAACTAACTGACTGACTGACTGTCCCGATAATCGTTATTATCGTTTATAACGATACATATCACTTAGCATAATCATTGTGAAATTATCCTCTGTATGGGATCAATTCACCTTTATTTGCCGAGCCGTTTACATTTAAACCCTCTATAATTGGTAAAACATACTTATAATATACGTACTTGATTCAGTCTTTTTTTCACTCTCCACCAAATCTCTTTGCCAAAAAATAGCCGATCTGCAAGTTGCGACGCGTTGTGATCTTGTCGATCTGCAATTTTTTGGCAAATGTTCCGCCCCAGGATAATGGATGTTGGGGATCCTTTGATTATCACGATAATATCATAAATCACACCAATTTATTTGGTCACTGTAATCGTGACATGACATTTTCATAATTGTCCCATCCCTATGACTGAGTGACTGACTGACTGACTGATTGATTTTTGCGAGGAAAATTCAGTTGACATCGAAAGCTTGACTAGACTAGAGCACAACATGGATGGTAGTAGGATGGCCTTGATTGATTGATTGAAGACTTTATTAGAAGTTTGCATAGGAAAAGGTACAGTTTCATGACGGTACAGTTCACTGGTACAAGGTCTACTAAAAGGAGATCCATGAAAAGACTAAGCTTATTTCCACTGGAAACCATTGAAGTATCTCATATAACATTGAATGACAGACAAATAGAACACAGTACTATGCAGTAGATATGTAAAGAAAAACAAAAAAAAAACAGTAAGTCTAAATAAACAGTATATACAAAGAAGGGGCAGGGGAGGGTAGGGTTGGGCTAGGTTAGTTTTTTACCAGTTGCGAATGGCTGCTGCCTGTAAGTGATTCTTCAGGGCAATTTTAAAGGATGCTAGTGATCCACACTCCTTTATGACCTTCGGTAAGGCTTTCCACATTTTGGTGGTATAGCAGAAAAAAGAGTTTGACCCTTTGTTGGTTTTGACTCTGGGTTGAAAGTGATCTGTGGCGCTGCCTCTGGTGTTGTAATTATGGACATCCTTAATGTTTATAAAGTATTTTGACAGGTACTTGGGTATCATAGTGGTGTAGTGTATCTTGTACACCAGGCCCATTGCAAGTTGCTGTACTCTGTCATCTACTCTGAGCCACCCCACTCTTAACTGGTGAGTAGCGGTGAGGTGAGTCTGATAGGGAAGGTGAAGTAGGACCCTAATTAGTTTATTTTGGGCTGTTTGGAGTTTAGTTTTCAGGGCTTGTGGGGCGTCACGATACCATACGTGGACTCCGTAGTCAAAGAGGGGCTGGATTATTGCACCAGCTATGGTCTTCAGTGTGTTGAAATTGACCATTGGGGCGATCCTCTGTAGGAAACGAGTTCGTTGGTTGATTTTATTTATTACTTTAGAAGTCATCTTTTCACTGGAAAGATTAGCTTCAAGGATACATCCTAAGTAAGAGATTTCGTTTTTTCGTGTTATGACCTTGTCACCCACTTTGATTGTGAAGTTATCGACTTTTTTGAGGTTATGATTTGATCCAAAGAGGATGGACTCAGTTTTTCCCAGGTAGTGATGGCCAACCATCACTACAAGGTTTCATGTCCAGAACCACTATGATTCTATAGGGACTTGAACAATTATTTGAGCAAACTTTATAATACTACAAACTTTGATTTTGTCTGCACACATCATCCTGGTATGAGAGGTTAAACAAAGTGCTCAAAGTAAAAAAAACTAATAAGAGTCATACTAGGTTTAAGGAGTAGTTCACCCCCCAAAATGACTTTTTTTCTATTGATTTAGTCACGCCATGGAGACTTGAGTTCAATATTGTTGTGTATTTGTCTCATGGCCCTGAATTGGGACCCACATAAGGCCCTGGATGGGGGTAAATTTACTTGACCCTTGACTCTAAATTTACCCCCTTTGATTCTGACCCAAATGCATTTGGGTCCCCATCCAGGGCCTTATTTGGGTCCCCATTCAGAATCAATGGGGGTAAATTCACTATAATCAATGCGTTTTGTCCTAGGAATGTGACAAATACACAACAATTGTATTGAACTCAAGTCTCCATGGCATGACTAAATCAATATAAAATATGTCATTTTGGGGGTGAAGGTCCTAGATGTCACGTTGGCAGAATCCAGTTCAGGAAGATTAACTGGCTCCCTGTTGAATCAAGGGTCAATCTGGCGAGATTATTCATGATTGATTATTCATGCATGATTGATAGGATTATTCATGCATGACTGATAAGATTATTCATTGGGTGCTCCCTGTTTTAAAAGTCTTTACCCTGGTCAGTGACTCACACAAGATGTATCATTGCTAATACTGTTTATTCAGGACATTGGTGCCACCCGGTGGAATAGCCTGGACATTGCAACCAAACTGACTTTAATTCGAGAACGGGTCAACTAAACTAAATCATGGCTGATGGAAAATGTTCCAGTTTGGGAGATTTTAAGTTTTAGTAAGGGTTCTTTTTTTCTTTTTGTTTTCTGACATGTGATGTCTTCTGTCATGGAAATAGTTTATTTAACGCACATATTTTGTTTTTGTCATGTTTCTATCTATGTGAGTAATGTGACCACAATGGAAACATGTCCTGGACTTTATTGTGTTATGTTTTAACCTGTACACTTGTCGCTTTAACCTGTACACACGAATATATACACATACAGTCTGTATACAAGACAGCACACAACACAGTGGGAGAATGGACAAATATGATTGAGTGTACAATAATCAGCATCTTTCTTTTCTTTTCTTTTCTTTTCTTTCTTTTCTTTCAGGTTTTGGTGTACAACAGCCCCGGTGGCAAGAGGAACCGAGGCCTGTCTGTGATTGGCTCGTTGCGGGAGCTGGTCCCGCCCACCCAGCTTACCCAGGATGCCGTGCAGAGAGCGCTGCTGGTTGGCTGGTGCATAGAGCTGGTGAGAGCAACTAACCAATCAGAAAGATACCCTGGTACACATCAATACTATACTGCGATGTATCCACCTGTTTCCGCGAGAATTTACTGTAGCATTATTTGCGGGAGTCACTTCCGGTTAACAGCAGACATACAAGCTTGCGTCGCAGATGCAACCGTTGTGAGCTTGTAGATCACTCTCGGCGCCGGAAGCTGCCTGCACATTCTGTGCAATGCACGATGGGATGTTGGAAAGTTGGGGATAGGGCTGTCACAATTATTACATACACGTCTAATCGCAATTACCGGTACTTGACATAATCGTAATTATTTTTGGATAATCGTCATAATCGTTTACATGTTGAAAAATGTTTCTAATGTTCAAACATTTAAAAAAAAGTGGAAATAGCAGATCTACAAGCTCACAACACGTCGCATTTTAAAGTGTAAAGTTGTCAAATATGTCCTTCATTTCTTTGTACATTTAGGTTATGTGTCATATCTGCCATGTGCAACTTCAAAGCCTACAAGCCAAACAGAAATGTAATTCACCCTTTGTCAAGTCCCGCCCGTTGTCCAGCCCTTCTTCACACCCATTGGCTGCTGTGTCTTGGTGGGACATTTGGTGGGACACTCCATCCACTACCATTTTAATTCAGTTGCTTCGTATTGTTATTCTGTGTGTTCAATTCTAATTTCAAATTTGGTTTCAGTAAAATGGAGCTGCTCAGTGGAAGTATAGTGACTCAGCACGTTTTTAAATGTTTTCATTTCTCCAAAAATTATGTTTTAGCAAATTCAACATAAAAAAGGCGGAACCAGGGCGGAACAAGGCAGATAAAGCCTGCTGGTTGGTCAGTCAGGGACCAACCAGCAGGCTAACAAAGGGTGAATTCAATCGTTAATCGCAATTATTTGAGTGACAATTAATCGTCATGTAAAATGTCATAATCGTGACAGCCCTAGCTATGCATTACGGTGCACATTACTTGCTACAATGTGATGACTTTAAGCACATAACTCCTGGAGTTGGGGCGAATCCGATACTTCCGTGACCGCTGAGAGCAAAGGTCCGTTTCTCAGTGGTTTTGTCAACTATGAAGGTTAAATAACAAATTGAGCTCCCATGTCCCTCGCAGAAATGCGGGCAAAATGTTTGACAGCTAGGGTAATTTTCAGTCTCTTTCACTTACTATACACTATACTAAAAAGGAAAAAAATTACTCCCAAAAAAATCTGCTTTACGGCCAACGAAACTATGGTTTAGTGATGAGTCATCACTTTTCACAGTCTTTTGGGGTCCGTTTTTAGCCCAAGGAATGTTTTTCATGCAAAACAAATGCTTCCAATGGATTCAGAATAATTAAAAACCCCTAGTTTGACCCCTCACATCCAACTTGAAGCAGATTCTTTGGGGGTAATTTTTTCCTTTTTATAGTATGGTGTATAGTAAGTGAATGAGACAGAAAATCTCCGTAGCTGTCAAACATTTTGCCCGCATTTCTGCGAGGGACATGGGAGCTCAATTTGTTATTTAACCTTCATAGTTGACAAAACCACTGAGAAACGGACCTTTGCTCTCGCGGTCACGGAAGTATCGGATTCGCCCCAACTCCTGTGTACTTAGTCGACCAGTGTCCCCCAGGGCTCTATACTAAGTCAGACCCTGTTTTCCCTCAGTCAACACTGAGGGAAAACTGAAAATAGCTGATCTAACATGCATTTCCAAGTAATCACCCGGGGGCAAACAGCCACAGGGAACCAAATACCCGCTGCGGGTCCGACGCCGTTTTTGCGCATCGCCATTCAAATGGACATAAATAAAGTATCGGGGGCTTCAAATCGATTTAGCAAATTAAGCACACACATTGGTGGTTTATGTACCATTGTTTCCTGGGATTGGCACATTTCATCCAGGTTTTTTTTTTCATCTCACTCACATCACTTTGTCTGCTGACCTCACTCGGCAACAACGTTTCAAATGCACTACATTCCATGCGTTTTTTGAGAGTGACACAATAAGAAGACATGTGTGACGTGGGCTGCTTTCCCCAGGAAATGTGCCAAGCTCAATAGGGAACAACGGTATGCGAGTATTGACCAATGTATAGGAGTCAAGTTTGGGGGGGGGGGGGGGGGGGGGGGGGGGGGGTCCCAAGATCAATTGGGGGTCCTTGATATAAAATAATTTGAGAGCCAGTCGACTAGAAGATTCCACTTTAAAATATCTTATCTGATACTGAAAATCTACCTTTATTAATTCCTCTCTCTCTCTCTCGCTCTCTCTCTCTGTCTCTCTGTCTGTCTCTCTCAGCTCCAGGCGTTTTTCCTGGTAGCTGATGACATCATGGATGCATCGGTCACCCGTAGGGGACAGCCTTGCTGGTACAAGAAGGTTGGTGCAGTAAATAACTATAATAATGCCAACTTAATATAATCCTGAAACATATTCATAAAATAAAACTAAATGGCTGCTGTTAAGCCATATTGTGAATGCTTGCGTTGCAGGATGGTATCGGATTGGACGCCATCAACGACTCCTTTCTGCTGGAGGGCGCCATCTACAGGCTGCTGAGGAGACACTGCAGGGAGCAGCGCTACTACGTTCACCTGCTGGAACTGTTCACAGAGGTAATAATGATGAGATACATCCCCTGTTTTCAGCTTCACCCTGCTGTACTTAGTTGACCAGTGAAAGAAAACATGATCGTTGGCTGTTACAAACAGTGTGCCGTGTACACACTCATCGCGGTCACGCCTGAGACTTCCGTGGGTCCTTCAAAATAAGGTCAAATCATGAAAATAGCTGGTGTTTCTGCATTTAGTTATAAAAACTACCCGGTGGGAAATGTTTTAAGTACTGTACTTAAGTACAATTTTGAGGTATTTGTACTTTTTACAAGTAAAAATATTGTACTTTTACTCCACTACATTTAGAAATTAAATGGCGTCTCTCTCTCTCTCTATTCTCCCAGACCACCTTCCAGACAGAGTTGGGTCAGGCTTTGGACCTGATGACCGCTCCTCCTGGTCAAATAGACCTCAACAGGTTCACCATGGAGAGGTGAGACATGCAGTTAGGGCTGTCACCATTATGACATTTTACATGACGACTAATTGTCAATCAAATAACTGCGATTAACGATTTAATTGTGTTTTTGTCGTTGACAATTACATTTCTGTTTGGCCTTTAGGCTTTGAAGTTGCACATGGCAATTATGACACATAAATTAAATATACTAAGAAATTACTGACATATTTGACGTTATGCTTAAAAAAGAACATTGATAGTGGAAATAGCAGATCTACAAGCTCACTACGCATCACAAGCTTGTAGATCTGCTATTTCCACTACTTTTTCAAAGTGTTTGAAATATTAACATTTCTCGACATGGACGATTATGTCGACTATGCAAAATATTTGCGATTACCTCAAATAATTCTGATTATACTTGATCATACTACAGCATCACACAAAAAGTTGCACATCTGCAAGCTCGAAGCCCAACAGAGACAAAGTTTCCAACCCCACAGAGACTTATATACAAAAATGTATTCTATGTTTCATTGAGAATCTGCCAGTTAATGTCTGTCAAGAATATTTAATGAATGATTAAAACAAATGCAAGAAAATAGTAAATGAATTAATTTGAACTGGTCTATTTAATAATACATTTGTGAGAACCCCTGTGTAACAGACTTTTATTATGTAAAAAATTGCCAAAATGGGGCGACCGTTGGCCTACTGGTCTGGGCACATACCACTTAGGCATTGCCACATAGACATGGATGCCTAGCGGCGTCGCCGGTTCAATTCCCGATCCGACCTTTGCCGCATGTCACTCCTCCCATTTCCTGTCAGTCTAACTGTCCTATCAATAAAGGCATAAAAGCCCCCAAAAAAATCTTGAAATAAAAAAGAAATGACCACAATGTGATTTATCCAAATGTATTGTAATAAAGATGTCAGTCAATCATATTATGTTTTCCAGGTATAAAGCTATTGTGAAATACAAGACAGCGTTCTACTCTTTCTACCTGCCGGTAGCAGCAGCTATGTACATGGTAAGTTAATAATAGGATTATCAATGTACATGATATGCTCATCTGAATACACCACCGTGGTGCATCCTGCTTTGTCCAGCTTCTCTACGAACACAATTGGCATGCTACGTTTTGTAAGGTTCTGTAGACTTATGTAAGGTTACCAGTAGGATATGTAAGTCTGTCCACTCATTGGATCACAAAACAAATGCTGTGATGCAATATGGTGGTCAGAGGTCCCGTTCAAGGAGGTTAAACATTAATATCCATAGCATTATACATGCGTTTCTATTCAGATAATAAAGCCCAACTACTGTACCTCTGTGTTGCTGTGTTAACCCATTTAGACCTAAGTCCGCCTGGAAAAAAGCCTTAAAAACCTATGGCCGATTGGAAAAATACCCCTAAAACCTGAGATTTTATGGAAAACTTCACAGAGGTGTCAACGTCTACTAAAACATTTATTTCTCAGCCTCTGTAGCAGCTAGAAACAAAATTTCAAAACTGTTTGATAGCTTACACCTTTGGCTTTCATGGGAAATTATTTATCATGGTCCAGACCTTTATCATTTTTTTAAAAGAAATCTACAAACTCAAAAATTGTAATAAATCTTATAAAACGTCTAATAAATAATATATTTCTCAGCCTATGTAGCTCATAGAAACATAATTAGCAAATATTTGAGACCTTACACCATAGGCCTTACACCATAGGCCACCACTTTGACAATAAACAACAAGCACCAAAACATTCTTATTGAATATATTCAATTCTAGTTGTTAGCTCCATATAACGGTAAATCTGGCGAGCGACATTTGTCATTATTATTATATGTGCGTGCGTGTGTGTGTGTGTGCGCCTGTGTATGTGAATGAATGAACCATATCATCATAATCATTTTATAAGTGTTATTACCTCCAGATAGCTGCGAATCTGTTGTTCTGGAGTTTGGGGTTGACTAGCTGTTCGGCTAACCGCTAACGTGTTGGTCTCGTCTCAAAGTGCATCCTTGAAAAGTAATCCAGTCCTCATGAAATCCATGAAACACTTCTTCATCATCGTCGTCGTTTTCAAACATATCACGTAACAATAACAATGCCAATTCCAGCGGTTCCGGTTTGCCTTCGCTCAACGCGTCTTTCATTTCGCCGCTATGAGAAGCTGTTCTTGTGCGCACTGGGATTCTCCGACAAATAAAGTTATGCAAAGCCAAAAAAAAATCCCAGAATGCTTTGCTTTGCTTTGGGAAGCATACGTCATCGCCTCCTGATGCATTTCATTGGCCACGAGACCAGAAGAGGGTAAAAACTACAGGAAACGCAGGAAACACATTTTGCGTTCCCGGTCTGAAAGGATAAACAGCATTTTGCGTTCCCGGCCTGAAAGGTAAAAACGCATTTTGCGTTCCCGGTCTAAATGGGTTAATTCACAGATGGAGGGAGGCACGGTGGCGCAGTGGTTAGTGCTTCGCCTCACAGCTAGAAGGTCCTGGGTTCGATTCCCGCCGGGGGGCGCTGGCGGCGTGTTCCTCCTCCGCGTCATCAGCGCCCACACCCTAGGTGGGGTTGGCGATAGGGCCTTTCTGTGTGGAGTTTGCATGTTCTCCCCGTGTCTCCTAGGGTTGATACCCTCACAAAAACATGCATGTAATCCTGGTCTCAATAATGCCTCCCCCTGGCCAGCCGGGGCGCCTGATGGAGGGGAAAGGAACTGGTTGGAATAACGTGTTCCTTCCACGCGCTACGTCCAAACCAGGGAAATCTCCACTGTCAGGTGAAAAGAAGCAACTTGGACTCCTCATGCATAGAAGGAAGCATGAGGTCAGTCCGTTGTCTCCCTTGGCGCGGCAGAGGGAGAGCAGAGCCCAGGATTACATAGGCAATTAGCACTGGGTGAAAAAATGGGTTACAAAATTGTGGGATAAAAAATTTAAAAGTAATTCAATAAATATAAGCACATGATATTCCAAGAAGTCTGTTTGCTTTCAGATAACCTTATTTCCTTATTTTACCAACATGTTATGGAGATTATTCTTTTAAACCAGTTTTGTCTGGTGCGCTTGATTGTGATGGGATGGTTTCAGAATGAATGTGTCAAAACGTCATGTTTCAGGCAGGAATCGACAGCGAAGAGGAGCACAACAACGCCAAACACATCCTGCTGGAGATGGGCGAGTTCTTCCAGATACAGGTTCATAGAACACTCACCTTCATCATTATCATCACCATCACGTGTCAAGATGTCAACATGTACAATTGTACATAGTGACATATTTGTGTTTTTCTGTAAATTAAAACCCCATTTAGGCCTAGTATTATTGAATGTTTTAACCAGTGAAAAATAGCAGATATACAAGCTCACATGCGAGCTTGTAGATCTACTAATTTTGAAAAATCGTGAAAATTTGAATTTTGACCCGATTCTCGAATTTTGACCCGAGTGTCTTTTGAATCCTTCTAAGATTTTTTGAAAAAAAACTATGTTTCCATGTCAGCAATCTGGCCAGCCATCGTCAAAGAAAAGGTCCTTTTCACTTAACTGGAGCTCAGTTAGTCTGTTCTTGAGAGACTACTATGTCAGAGATTCTCAAACTTTTTTCATGTGAAGGACCCCCAAAAGGATATGTATTTGTCCACGGACCCCCATCTCAAAATATTTACTTCTAGGGACCCCCCAGAAGCAAAATTTGAGTTACAAACGTTTGCTTAAAAAATTAATTATATTCAAAGATTTGCACACATTTTCATGACTTTTTCAAAAATAGCAGATCTACAAGCTCGCTGTGAGCTTGTATATCTGCTATTTTTCAATAGTTAAAGCATTCAAAAGTAGCATCAAAAGATCTGCTACTTTTGATATTTTTGAATTTGAATACTGAGAAGTAACAGTTTTGGACATAGATGTAAAATACACATGTACTGACACTATACAGTAATATTGTGTTATATATTTCTTCTGTATGTATACAGAAGAAAGATGACTGATTTCAGTCATTACATGCATAATACATCTTCTGTTGCTTACGTTGTAAATTGATGATTCACAACTATCTTCCATAAAGCCCTAATGCTCTCGAATATTTCCTAAAAGCAAAGTTTCAAGCCTTGATCTGCGATTTCTTCAACTGGTTGGTTGTATGTAAAACAGCAAAGAACATACTGTACAATAGCTTTAGAATGATAATACTTAAACAAATGTAGTTTTTAGATTGAGTGCTATTGTTCGAGGACTCCTTTCACACTGGTTCACAGATTTGGGACCTGGTGTGGATTTTCAGAAATTAGCTAAATGTTTTTGCTCTAATCCCTACTGACAGATCCTTTGATCATAGGCGCCCGATTATGTGCGCGCTCCCGGGGGATAAACCCAAATCAAGCGCCTAAGCCACTACGATAAACAGGTCTAGGTGTTTCCCTCTAACCAGCGTGTCGTTCTGTAGGACGACTATCTGGACTGTTACGGAGACCCGGCTGTCACCGGGAAGATCGGGACGGACATCCAGGACAACAAGTGCAGCTGGCTGGTGGTCACAGCCCTGGGCGTCATGACCCCAGAGCAGAGAGCAGAGCTAGAGGTCAGTTCACTGAACAACCGTGTCTGTTGATCCCCTTGATAACCTTGTCTTCTCTAGACCAGGGGTTTTCAAAGTGGGTGACGGGGCATCCTGGGGTGCCATGAGGACAGTCCAGGGGTGCCGCGAGATAATTTGATAATATTTGGAATTTATTTGGACACTTAAAAAAATATTTAGTATAATTTTAAACTTTAAGTACAAAGTTATTTTCAGTCAGTTCTAACCAAAATGGCTGTTATCTCAATGTTTTCCTCACAACATAATCGCTAAAATATGCTATAAATATACAGTAAGGTGCTGGGAGTGAAAATATATGCATGGGGTGCCCTGAGACAAAAAAGTTTGGGAACCCCTGCTCTAGACTGCCTTTGAAGACATTAGTCAAGTTGCGAACGTATTACCTCGTAAAGGACAGGTACACTGGAAAACCCTATGTGAAGGATAGTTTAGGCAAAAGACAACGATCTCTCTGTGCACAAATATGGTCAAGAACATCCACCATTAGCTCTGGAGACTGGCAGGTTTAATGCCACTCCAGAGGAGATACTGTTTGTTTTGTGAACTTGGAGAAATTGAAATTATTGTATTGCCCTAAATGATATGAGAGAGGTATTTGTTAGTAAGATGTCTTCTATTTGTGGTGGTTTCCTTGAGTTAGTAGCCAGGCTCCAGCCCATAGACCCGCCCACTCTCAGAGTGGACTGTTTCTCTGATCTGGTGTTGTGTTCATAATAAGCGCTTTATCCAGCCCCAAAATTACGGCTCCTCCAATGAGCGCAGGGGGTGGGTTTAACAAATAACCAATCCGTGCCACCGCAGCCCATTTTTCAAGCGACGTCATCGTCAGTGCGTCATCATCAGAAGAGGAAGTGCTTTGCTTTGATCTGTAGTGATTGGTTTAGGGAAAGTCAAAGTCCCTCCCCTCCAGAAATCGCTCAAAAAGGGCACAATGTCAGACTTCAAGCTTCAGCTGTGTCTGAAATCAGGCTATTGAGTTAGAGGATTTTGTAAAACTTTGAGATACAGTATGTTTAGTTAAACAAGATTGTTGTGGCCGATTTTCTTTGTCAAGCCTGGGAGAGAAGACATATAGCATATAGCTACTCTTGGTCTATTGAAAAATGTGTGTAATCTCTTCTTCATGTCATGTCAAGGTGCAGGTTTGTCCATATGTGTTGTAATATAATGTCCATGTACAGTATTTGCTAAAGAATCACAGTGTTTACTTATTTATATCCATAATAATAGATTTCTCCCTTTAAAAACTGCTCTCACGTTTCACACAGATTTAATGTCTTTGCTAAATAGTTACTATATTGATTTTAAATCATTGAATGGAATCGTATCGTATCGCCATGGATGAACCAATATCGTCCATGTATCGTATCGTCAACCATGTATCGTGATACGTTTCGTATCGTTGTTCAAATGTATCGTTACACCCCTACAAATAAGCAACTAGTCAGGGAAAATTTGCAGAATACCTGTCAAATCTGGGAATAAATTCCTTTACCAAACAATTTCTTCACCAATGTGTTTGTAAAGGTGTCTAGTAACATATCTAACAAAGATTGAAATTCAACATCCCTACTCCCTAGGAAAATATTTGTCAGCTAGGGTAATTCTGGGTCTCATTCACTTACTATACACTATACTATAAGGGAAAAAATGACTCCCAAAAATATGCTTTAAGTGGGATGTGAGGGGTCTAACTAGGTGTTTTGAATTATTCTGAATCCATTGCAAGCATTTGTTTTGCACGAAAAACATTCCTTGGGCTAAAAATGGACCCCATACCACTGTGAAAAGTGATGACTCATCACTAAACCATCATTTCTATGGGCTGTTTTTAGCCCAATGAATGTTTTTCATGCAAAACAAATGCTTGCAATGGATTCAGAATAATTCAAAACACCTAGTTAGACCCCTCACATCCCACTTAAAGCATATTTTTTTGGGAGTCATTTTTTCCCTTATAGTATAGTGTATACTAGTAAGTGAATGAGACCCAGAATTACCCTAGCTGTCAAAGATTTTCCTAGGGATGTTGAATTTCAGTCTTTGTTAGATATGTTACTAGACACCTTTACGAACACATTGGTGAAGAAATTGTTTGGTAAGGAATTTATTCCCGATTTTTATTAATATTCCCTGACTAAATCGTTGTCCTCTTTCTAGGCGTGTTACGGCCGCCACGACGAGGCCAGCGTGGCCAAGGTGAAGGCCCTGTACGGCCAGCTGCAGATGTCCTCTCTCTACCACTCGCACGAGGAGGAGAGCTACCAGCGGCTGCAGAAGCTGATCGCCCGCCACGCCCAGAACCTTCCTCACGACGTCTTCCTCAACTTCGCCAAGAAGATCTACAAGAGGAACAAGTGATTTTGAAGATCACGTTTAGGATGTATAGAATGTATTTTTTTTAATGGTGTAATAACAGGACTGAGAGGGAAGGGGAGTTCTTTGTCAACGAGGCTGGAGAAGAGCTACTACTGAAAGTGTCTTAAGCCATTTAGAACAGGTACGCATTATTGCGTATTATTATTTTATGCTTTAACTATTGAAAATCTACAAGCTTGCAGCGCGGTGCCGCGCTGTCAGCTTGTAGATCTGCTATTTTTGAAAAATCGTGAACATTTGAATTTTGACCTGATTCTATAAGTGTCTTTTGAATCCTTCTGAAAACACATGTGTCAGTGGTTCTCAAACTCCTTCATGTGAAGGACCCCCAAAATGATATGTTTTTGGCCACGGACACCCATCTCAAAAGATCTAGTTTCAGGGACCACCCAGAAGCAAAATTTTAGTTACAAACGTTTGCTTTAAAAATACATATATTCAGAGATTTGCACACATTTTCACGACTTTTTCAAAAATAGCAGATCTACAAGCTCGCAGCGCGCCACTCGGTGCTTGTATATCTGCTATTTTTCAATAGTTAAAGCATTCAATCATTCTAGGCCTAAGCGCGTGGTTCTCAACGTTTCTCTGGGGTTCCTTGAGGGTGTTCCAAATGGACCTGTACAGGTCTAACTCAGAGAGCATACTTACAGTATGTGTACCAACTGGCTTTTACTTCCCATATCTGTGTGACGTAGGTTGCCGCCTCTTTCACACTATTTATCTGTGGAATCGAGTTAAACTAAACTCAAGTATGAGGGGTCCCTAATTCAAATATGATTATTTTGGGGGGCCTGAAAACGTTGAGAACCACTGCTTTAGTAAGCGGCGAGCAGGTTGGAGTCTATTCATTCCAACACAGCTTCGGAACTATTCTTTAACCCCATAGTCACACTAAAATGAAGCAATAAGTGGTTACCTGTTATTTTAGAGGGTTGGAGACACTTGGCTTAGTCTCATATAACACAGCAATTAAGGGAAACCAGCCAGTCAGAATCAAGGAATGGAACTAGCCATTTTAGAATGGCTTTTTTCCAACTCTATTACCAACCTTTCTTTATCACAGCAACACTTTTGAGATCTAGCACAAAGTGAGTAAACCTAGGACATTCATGCGATCTGCAGTCAGACCACTTAGGAGACTATTTTGTTTCATTTGCGTTTCACCCCTCTAGTGGGCAAAGCGTGGGTTGGGTTATCTTTAAGCACCTTTTGGCTGTAGTTCTTCTCCAGGCTTTTAAACTTTACTGTAGGAATGAGGTTAGGTCTAACCAGGTTAAACTATGAACTGGTTCCTGGTTCTACAGAATGAAAACCAGCTATACTCTGGTATCACCAGGGGGTCAGGACCCCCTGGTGATTTTGTGAGGGGGTCCCCAGATGCCAGTGAAGTGACAATTTAAGGACTTTTAAGACATTTTAAATGCCTCTGAAAGAAAAGACCATTACTGCATCAAAAGTAATCAACAAACTACCTGTATGCTAATAGAAAATGTACAAATTGTCAAATAATATAAGAAAGGGCTACATTTTTGAAAATAGCAGACCTACAAGCTTGTAGGTCTGCTATTTTCACAACATCTATCTGTGGAAAGTGCTTGTCCAAGTGCTTGTCAGGGTGGGGGTCCCCAGTGCAAGTATGATTATTTTGGGGGGGTCACAGCCTGAAAAGGTTGAGAACCACTGAACTATGGTACTGTCTGTTGCAGAGGCTGGGCTCTGGTTAAAATTAGTCTGGGATCACTTCACTTTTCGGGCTTGTAACCGGTCTGGAGCGGAAACCACAAAACGTCATGTTGTAGTACTCAAAGAACTACAATTTGGCCGGAACTATCCACCGGAATCAGTTTTAACCCAAAATATTCCCCTGTGGACATACTTTTAGGGCCTACCTAATAAACTCCTTGATGCGGAGTAGTTTTGCTTTTGAAAAATTAGTTTGGTATATGCATCTTTTAGTCCAACTCGTAGCGACTGGCAAGACTACACTAGGCTACTCCAGCATTTTAAAAGGGATTGGGGAAACAAACGGAGGGAACAAAATCAAAGCGACGCCGCTTCTTCTAGTGGTTTCCGCGCTTTAGGCGGAAACCAAACAGCCTGTTGTGAACGAACACCAGGCTTGGTGGGCGAGGTTAGGATAAAATAGCTGATGAATAGATAATCTCTGGATAGTTAATCTGAATGCTGTTGGGAGGTTTAGAGCAGGGGTCTCCATCAGGGGGGTCCCCCTCAGAGCAAATACAAGGGGTCCACCAAATATTTGCGTAATGGGGACATTAGCAAAGAAATGGCCGGTCTACAAGCTCACGACGCCCTCGCGCTAGCCAGGCGTTGTGAGCTTGTAAATCGGCTGTTTTCGGAGAGTTGGGTGTAGAGGTCGAAAAAAGAGCGGACCAAGTCCAGAGCCAACGGGTCAAGTTGACTAAATATTGAGTGTTTAAAAGTCTGAAAATACACATGAACCCCAACATGTTTATAGAAAAGACAATCAAAACACGTCTATGAAAAGATTTCATCTGCTTCATCTCTCTCAGCGAAGGGTTTCTTGGGCTGAAAAACATCGAAGACCCCCCTGGTTTAGACCCCCAGTTGTCGAGGAGTTTAGGGGTCAAAAGTCATTGTTTTGATCTATCTCTATTACGTATGCTGCTTTACCGTACTTTTATATTGCACATGTCTTTAATAAACGAATGTGACTGTCGGATGTGGGTCGTGTGTGTGGTGTGTTTAAAGCATTAGATCACACAGCATGATTTATGATTACTGACTGGAACCAAGCAACTAATACACAGGGGTTAAAGGAGTAGTTCACCCCCAAAATGACTTTTTTTATATTGATTAGTCACGCCATGGAGACTAGAGTTCAATAATTTTTTTGGGTTTTTGTCACATTCCTAAGACAAAAATGTGATAAGAATAAATTTACCCCCATTCATTCCGGATGGTGACCCGTTTCGAAACGGGTCACCATCCGGAATCAATGGGGGTAAATTTACTCGAATCAAATCTTTGTCTTAGGAATGTGACAAAAACCAAAAAATATTATTGAACTCTACTCTCCATGGCATGACTAATCAATAGAAAAAAAAGTCATTTTGGGGGTGAACTACTCCTTTAAAGTTCTCCGTCCTGGGGACTGATTTCAGTCTTGAGGATTCCATTTCTGAGATCAGTGCAGATCCACAAAAGAATAAACTATAACAAAAAATCGGTTATAATTTCAAGATATGAGTATTTGCATTGGCCAGACTAGCATAGAATACAACAGAACTTCAGAAGATAGGCTACTTCTATAAAATGAAGCATGGATTGGCACACACACATTCAGCGAAGGCAGTTCAGAACTTCAGGGAAACACCCCAAATATTGGTGTACGCTGTGTGCGCCACATTTCAAAAATCAAATATTGGGACGTGCATGGTCTGACATTAAGGCTTTAACCCATAAAATATGCTTGTGCAGACAGTGCCTGTACGCTGGCCGGGAGAGGGCAGGTTGTGCAGAACTGCTGATTCGATGAACAAAAAAGAAATGTGTGAATTTAGATAGATAGGTAGATAGACACACACACATGCTGTATATATCCTACATAATATAGAGTATTGTCTATACATTTTGTCAGATGTAACAAGCATAAAACTAGCATTAATAATGGGTAGTTTTAAATGTAAAGCTTACACTATATGGGATGCTGTTCAACCAAACAAGGGGTGTGGTTTGCTTGGGGGGGGGGGGGGGGGGGTGTAGAGACACACTGACCAACCGGACGTGCATTGATTCTGCCTTCAAAACAAAAGCTCAACTTGCAATAACAATCATTCAAACATACTGTAAGACACCCCGGGGGGGTTTATTTTGAAAGCCCACGGCAGAGGTTCCACGCTTGCCAGTGGTTGCTGCTGCACTTGACGGTTGGTGAAGTCAAGTGGATCAGGCGAGAGAGCAGAGGCGTCAATTGGGTGTGGCAAGCTATGGTCGCTGCCATACCAGTTGGCTACAGGGGGGAAAATGTAAATGTAGGTCTACTTTATAAATAATTCCATCGTGCCTTTTGCTAAGGTATGGTAACATGACTGGTGTGCAAGACACCAGTCATGTTGCCACACCTTAGCCTTTTCTGAACTGACGCCACTGTGAGAGAGAGATGGGAGGGAGAGAGAGAGAGAGAGAGAGAGAGAGAGAGCTTGTCTCAGACAGGAGGAGGAGGGGGCTGAGAGCGTGTGTTCTGCCGATGGATTCATCCTCTCCTCTGCTGAACCCAACCCGCCGTGAGTCCACTATTATTATTACATTTTATTATCATCATACCATTAACATTTAACACCGTCGTATATGTATTATATTCGATAATAAACGCCGTTGATCTCGGCCAGGTCGGTATATTGCAGTTAAATACCAGTCTAGTCTGATCAAGACAGCGGCAGAGAAACCTTAACCCCTTTGACTGTTTATTATGTTTTCGTGTCTTGAAACGAAAACGCACGATTCTTTGTCTTTCCTCAATATTATTATCGCTATTGCTATCGTCTCGTTCATGACAGTGTGCGGGTTTTGTATATACGAGGGAGGGATGGTGGATCGTGGATGGAAAGGTTCTGGAAACCGTAGGATAGCAGGGCGATGCGGTAGTGGTACCACCCCCCACCCCCTCCCTCTCCTCTCCTCCTCCCTCCCTCCATCCTGCTCTCTCTCTCTCTCTCTCTCTCTCTCTCTCTCTCTCTCTCTCTCTCTCTCCATCCGTCCTCCTCTCTCATTCCGTCTCCTCCATCTCCCCTCATCATCAACTCCACCTCTCCTTCCTTGGGTGGATCGATATAATTCCATCCGGGAGGGGAGGTGGGGGCTAAAAGAACGGACAAAAGGTCGGCGTTTTGTTTTTAAATCGAAGAGTAATCCTTTAATTATTGTTATTACGGGTCCATTTGGTGTCATATTTAACCTACACTCCCAAGAGTTAAAAGATCTATGAGGGTCCGTTTGGTGACCAACTCTCCATCATTTGAGAAAAAAGGAGATGCCCTCTACTGCGTCGTGCTACGGTGTTGCACGGCGAATAACAGCCTATCTGTATAGGCATGCCATACAAGATGCCTGGGGTTGCTGTGAGCGGTGTCAGATATAAGCAGGTGAAGGGGGCTCAATAATTGTTGATATTGTGTGTCTATATTAATGTCACTCATGATGCACCCCTAAAAAATAGGGATGCCATGGTTTTAGTGCAGGTTAAGGCCATTCCGACAGACTGGCAGAATCAACGATAGACGGAAGGAGGGAGAGAGGGATGGACAGATGAGGAGGCCTCGTCATGTGATTGAGTGGTATATAATGGTTTGTATGGGTTGTCAATGTGAAGGACACTGTGGAGTAATCAAGGCGGACACTAACTAACTGACTGACTGACTGACTGACTGACTGACTGACTGGCTGGCTGACTGACTGGCTGGCTGGCTGGCTGGCTGACTGGCTGGCTGGCTGGCTTGCTGGCTGGCTGACTGACTGGCTGACTGACCAGTAATAAGCCTATATCATTCATACGGCAGTGGGTTATTTATTTTGGGTGTAATAAGCGACGTTGTAACGCTGCATGTGTGTGAACGAAGCGGTGTTCAGGAGCGATCTCACGCTCCAGTTGAGCATCATGTTTCATTGGCTGCTGGAGGGAACGCTTTGCTCATGTCAAAATGGGATTTCTCCTCTCCTCGCTGTTCCCAGCAGCCGGGTTAGACGTTAGATGCTCTTCTTGTTGTTGTGTATGAGTCAGTGCAGGTGTAGAGTGTCTCTCTCTCTGACTGATGTTCTCCTAATGTGTTATGATTTCATCGTTTCATAGTGTTATAATATAAGGTTTCGTTTCTTCCTGGAGGTCTAGTCTATAGAGCGGCGTTTCTCGAGCTTTTTATCATTTCAAGGACCCCCGGTTTTATATGCGTTAGCCCACGGAAACCCATTCGATATTGATACTGTAGTGTTTGTACAAGTGGAACCAAATGGACCCATAGACCCTTATGGGTCCATTTTGTTCTATTTGTACACTCCCAGACTTACTAGAATACTGGGTGCAGTGCAGGCAGAACACGTATTACACATTTGCATATACATTAAAATGACATTCCATATTACAGACATTAGCATAGACACTATCAGTAACAATCAGTCAAATCAGTTAGTTATTAGAAAATAATTAAAGGTAAGCGATATTCTTTTCTTAATAAGTGTTAAATAGCTCTATAGTACTCATTGCTCTATAGCAGGGGTCTTCAACAGGGGGCCCGGGACCCCTAGGGGGTCCTCAGAGTTACTACAGGGGCTACTCCAAATCTTTGTTTGATAGAAACTCTTTTTCTCCTTTTATTAACCATTTGAACCCAAGTGTCCATATTGTGAGAATTTGAGCCAAAAATAGCAGATCTACAAACTCACAATGCCTCGTGCTGCGAGGCGTTGTGAGCTTGTAGATCGGCTATTTTCGGCAAAGACGTTTGGTGTAGAGGGGAAAAAGAGCAGACTAAGTACAGAGTAAAAGGTCAAGTTTATTAGGTAATGACGGTGCAAGTGGTTAAATATCTGAAAACACAGATTGACTTGAATCCAAAATACATTGTCAAACGATGAAACTATATGGAATCTATGAGAAGGTTGTGGGGGTCCCTGCTTCATCTCTCTCAACTAAGGGGTCCTTGGCCTGAAAACGATGAAGACCCCTGCTCTATAGTGTGTTTGTTCAGAAACGTACGTCTCCATGTCTGTCTCTCCTGCTCTTTAGTAAACTGAAAATGCATTTTCAGGTCAGGATACCAACTTTATCCAATCAGGAGAGAGAACTCATGCAGGATACAGATTAAACAAGCGGATTTGGAGGTGATGACGTGAAGAAACGAGCAGACACAATTGAAACTGCAACACTATAAATTGAAGCTTGTGCGTGGGTACTCTCCCCTGATTGGCTGAAATTGGCAACCCACCTGAAAATGTACCTATAGAGCTGGAGAGACGAGGAGAACAGACACTTGATACCAGGGGTCTTCAAGTTTTTCAGGCCAAGAAAGTGCAGCACAAGGTAATACATCAAATGCATAGAAAATAGTAATCTAGGATAATAGGTACAGTAAACAGTACACACAGTATACATCAGTGTGACAGTAGAATATATATTAAAATAAAAACAGTAATCTGTATATTGAAACTCATCACACTATAGGAGAATAGTCAACAATGACCTAGCTCCTAGCATAACATGGTCCCATCCTCTTTTACAGTACACTTTAAGACATAATAAGACATAATAAGACAGAATAAAGCCATAATAAGAAATAATGTGTTGGTAATTAGAGCTAATATATTTTATTAGACAGAAACAAAGACAGAATAGTAGAAAGAGCGAATACATTCTCTGGCACCGTCACCTGCCGCGGAACTGCAGCGGCAGACACTGCCGCACGACCGCTTGTTGGACCAGCAGTCGCACTGCATCGCCGGCGATCGGACCAGCAGTCCCGCCAGTAGGACCGGCGGCCACCGCACGGACCGGCAGGTCCCGTAGCGGTAAACTGCCCGTCCGTGCGGTGGTGGCTGCCGCGGCAGTTACCAGCGATGCCGGTGCCAGATAATGTATTCGCTTTCTGCTATTCTGTCTCAGCCACCACCGCACGGACGGGTACTGTGAAAGAGGATGGGACCCATAACATAACATGCTATCTAAATCAGGTGTCTTCAATGTTTTCAGGCCAGGGACCCTTAGTTGAGAGAGAGATGAAGCAGAGACCCCCACAACCCACAGATACAGTACCATATAGTTTCATCATTTGACAGCACAATCGTCAGTGTATTTTTGATTCACGTCAATGTGTGTTTTCAGATATTTAACCAATTGAACCGTCAATACTAATACAATAAACTTGACCTTTCACTCTGCACTTAGTCTGCTCTTTTCCCCCTCTACATCAAACCTCTTTGCCGAAAATAGCCGATCTACAAGCTCACAACGCATCTCTGCGTGAGGCGTTGTGAGTTTGTAGATCTGCTTTTTTGTCTAATTAAAGTTCTCAGAATATGGACACTATAGGGTTCAAGTGGTTAATATAAAAAAGGAGGAAAAAAAGCTTCTATCACTCAAAGATTTGGAGGACCCCCTGTAGTAACTCTGAGGACCCCTAGGAGCCCCGGACCCCCTGTTGAAGACCCTCGATCTAAATTACATTTTAGATATCTCTAATATAGAGCTTTAAACAAATTAAACTGACATATTCAACAAAAGACACATAATACATACATAATAACATTTTCTTGCTTGCTTTTGTAGACCGTTGTTTTCTTCCAGCACCCAGGATGAGGTTTCACGTGTTCACTTACCGCTAATCCTCTATAGACTAAATGAATAATGATGATGAAATTAAGAGACCTACATGGAGGGTGGCAGTAAGAAGACAACGCAGAGGGAGAGACAGTGAGTAAGAGATGATGGCGATGATATGAGGGACAGAGAGAGGGAGAGAGAGAGAGAGAGCAAACGAGAATAAAAAGAGACCCAATTTCCGCTTGATCTTATCTTTTCCCCGGCGGGGGTCGAAACTGCAAGCGAGCGGAGCAGAATCCCGCAGTAATGGAGGTAACAGTGGGCCGGGTTCAGGTTCGGGTTCGGGTTCAGCTCTTGGTTCAGGTTCTGGTTTTGGTTTATAATTGGCTGCTGAAGAGGCTGTCAGTGTGTTGACTCATTGTCTCCTTTGATGTTTCAGGAGTCTGGGAACCGAGCCAAGATGTGATTGGCAGAGACTCGCACACATTATAGGAAGAAAAACGACAGACCAAAAAAAAACGCTTGTTTCTATAGCAACAGAAATAATTGACTGTCACACCACCGGCCGACCGGGTTTGTCACGATGCAGTCCGTCGGTCGAGCGGCACAGCCCTGCAGGCCGTGGAGGCGCGGAGGGGGCGGGCCCCACGGCGGCGGCGGCGCCACGACGGAACCCAAGCCGCCACAAGGGGGCGCCGGCGCGCACCGCAGGGAGGACAAAAACATGAACACCGTCGCCGCTTCCTCCCCGCGCCGCCT
Organism: Nannobrachium achirus; assembly: GCF_963921795.1. Classification (NCBI taxonomy): domain Eukaryota; kingdom Metazoa; phylum Chordata; class Actinopteri; order Myctophiformes; family Myctophidae; genus Nannobrachium; species Nannobrachium achirus. The sequence continues at coordinate 13,439,880 of NC_137811.1, read as the reverse complement.
CAACAAAGACCCCCCCGGTCGGACCACCACCACCACCACCGCGGCCAGGGCCGGGGTCCAACCCCGGACGGCCGCCCAATCCCGACTTCTCGGACTTCACAAGCAGCCCGCCGCGGTGTCTGCTGCCGGCGGGACCCCGTCCAACCTCCGCGGCAAAACCAAACCGCGAATCGGGATGGCAGCGTCGAAGGTGGCGGCCAAGTCTAAAGCCATCGCCCCTGCTGCTGCCGCCACGGCTGCCGCCGCCGCCGCCCCCCAGCCTCCGCAACCCCTCCTCCCCTCCATCTCCGCCTCCCCCGCCTCCCCCTCCTCCCCCCTGCTGGCCCTGGACGCCAACTGCAACGAGCCCAGCCTGCCGTGCCTGTGCTGCGACGGGCGCTCGCCGCAGGACAGCAACAGCATGTTCAACCACAACCACAACAACAACAACGCTGTCTCCATGCACCAGCAGCTCCGCCTGCAGCTGCCGCCCGCCCCGCCCCCGCTGCCCCAGAGGCATGATGGGAAGGGAGGAGCAGGAGAGGTGAAGGTAAGCCTATCAAAGGTTTCTGTTTTGTATGAATTCATCAGTTCAGATCAGCTGTTCAGCTGTATCAGTCATTTCCCTGTATATATCAAGAGCTTGGAGTGCAAAGGGCACAAGTGTCATAGCCCAGGTTTCCCAAAGCGATTTTAGCCCTTCGTAGCTCACGCATGGTCGTAGAGACCGAGCCCTGACCATCATGTTCCAGGGTTTACATGGGTTTGGGCAGAGCGACTTATTTGGCCCCCTACAACTACACCAACATTCAGATTTCACAAACAAAGTGCTTAATAAAGTCTCACTCCTGTCTAAATATGGTACGGCATTCTATAATTACCTGTATCCTCCGTGTTCTTTAATAAGACACCTTTTTATCCGGTCGTTTTCTGTGTTTCCTTGTATTTCCTGGTGTTCCCCATGCTCACCAACCCCCATCTATGGACACTGAGATGTGGGCGTGGCCTTGCAAAAATGGGTCCGGAAATACAATGAATTTGGTGTAGTTGTAGGGGGCAAAATAAGTCCCTCTGCCCAAACCTCACGTAAACCGGGAAACATGACGGTCAGGGCTCGGTCTCTCCGACCATGCCTGATCTACAAAGGGCCAAAATCGCTTTGGGAAACCCGGCCATTTTCTGAATTTTAGATAGCTTTACATTGCTTGTGATATTTTGATTAAAAACATATTTTTTTATATTTTTATAAAATGCTACTAGAATACGTACTAGAATACTTATTCTGGGTGCAGTGCAGGCAGAACACGTGTTACAAATTTGCTTATACATTAAAATGACATTCCATATTACATGCATTAGCATAGACACTATCAGTATCAATCAGTCAAAGCAGTTAGTTATTAGCAAATAATTTAAGCTAAGCAATATTCCTTTCTTAATAAGTGTTAAATAGCTCTATATTCTGATAGTACTCATTTCTCTATAGTGTGTTTGTTCAGAAACGTACGTCTCCATGTCTGTCTCTCCTGCTCTTTAGTAAACTGAAAATGCATTTTCAGGTCAGGATACCAACTTTATCCAATCAGTAGCCCTGAATACATGACCGTCATGCTGCCGCCTCAACCTGAGAACCAGTGGGGTATTCGTGGCGCAACGGTTTGAGCTACAAACGTCAGATTTCAAAGATAAAGTGCTTACCCAAGTGTCCTTTTACTCAGAAACAACGCCGTTCAACGATAATTACACGCCGCTCCCGGATTGTTTAATAAAAAGCATTTTATCCTGTTTTCCCTTGTATTTCCCCCTCTAGTGGACAGTCACGTCATCTCCGGTCGCTCATTGTAGTGAACGGAGATGATGCGATGACGCTACTCTCCACTAGAGGGGGGAATTCAGATACAATGCTTTTTATTAAACAATCCGGGAGCGGCGTGTAATTATCGTTGAACGGCGTCGTTTCTGAGTAAAAGGAGACTTGGGTAAGCACTTTATTTTTGAAATCTGACGTTTGTAGCCCAAACCGTTGCGCCACGAATACCCCACTGGTTCTCAGGTTGAGGGGGAAACATGACGGTCATGTATATGACCGTCATGTATTCAGGGCTAATCCAATCAGGAGACAGAACTCATGCAATTACAAAAACAACAAACACTATTAAATCCTGCGACAATGAATGGTCTTACCAAAACGCAACGACGGTGACAACCCCCTACAGGTGAAGGGCCAACAGTCGACCGCCGGCTCTCCGCCTCAGAGCCTCGCGAGCGCTCAGCCACCGTCCAACTCCTCCGGAGACCTCCTGAAGAAGCAGGAGGACCACCACGTGGACAACAAGAACGTACGCACCAAGCAGGAGGAAGAGGAGGAGGAAGACGAGGAGGAGGAAGAGGAGAGCAGCAGCGCCGAGGTCAGCGTAAGGATGGGACGATATGAAAATGTCATGATTATTGTGACCAAAGAAATTGCGATGTACGATATTATCGCGCTAATCAAAATATCGAGATATCCCCAACATCCATTATCCTGGGGGCGGCATTTTTTGGCAAAGAGATTTGGTAGAGTGAAAAAAGACTGTATCAAGTATGTTATTTCCAGGTCCGTTTTGCCAATTATAGAGGGTTTAAAACTTGGTAAAAATGGTAAATGCCAATGGTACCAGATATAAAGCTCGGCAAACAAAAGGCGAACCAATCCCAGCATGACGAAGGACAATTCCACAATACATTTTACCACGATAAACGTGATAACTTAATAACGATTATCGTGAGTGTACTTTATCGCGATTAATGATAATAACGATTATCGTGAGTGTACTTTATCACGATAAACGATAATAACGATTATCGTGAGTGTACTTCATCACGATAAACGATAATAACGATTATCGTGAGTGTACTTCATCACGATAAACGATAATAGCGATTATCGTGAGCGTACTTTATCACGATAAACGATAATAGCGATTATCGTGAGTGTACTTTATCACGATAAACGATAATAACGATTATCGTGAGCATACTTTATCACGATAAACGATAATAGCGATTATCGTCCCGTCCCCAGATCAGCGACAGCATCAGCGACAGTGTGGAGGACGAGGTGGACGATGACGACGACGACGACGAAGACGACGACACCCTGGTGCCGTCGTGCTGCGACTGCCCGCCCTCCCTCCTGGACTTCTCCCTCACCTCCCTCACCTCCTCCACCTCCTCCTCCTCCTCCTCCACCTCCATCAGCTCCTGCTCCGACCTGGAGTCGGACTGCGCCGACCTCTCCTCCTCTGCCTCCTGCCACGGCCTGGACGAGCTCCTCTCCCAGGTGACCGTGCTTTTGGATTTAGATTTAGATGGTTTAGTTTAGTACATTTTGACTTTGTTTTTAGAGCGGGTTTGCTAGTTTTTAGTCGTTTTTGTGACAACGCTTAGTTTTAGTTTAGTTTTTGTTAGTTTTAACCTCGGGAACCCAGGCATTTCATTCAAGAAAAAAAAAAAGCCTGGGTAAAGACCCCAGTAACTGTGGCTTAGCCAATCACAAGCCGCGGTCGTCAAGGCATCGCCTACGGACACTTAGCCTCGCTATATATATATATATATGTATATATATATATATATATATTCAGTTACTGTTGGAAAAAACTAAAACTAAGGGCATTTTGTCTATAATTTCAGTTCATTTTAGTTAGTTTTGTAAACGCACATGTACAGATCCAGTTAGTTTAATTTAAATGTTGTATATAGTTGAGTTAACTAAAATGTTTTTTTTTTTTCTTTTTTTTTTCAATTTTAGTTTTCGTTAACTATAATAACCCCTGCTCCCCTCCCTCCCTCTCAAGCCCGACCGGACCCCTCCTCCTCGCACCACCATCTCCACCTCCACCTCCCCCATGCCTCCTTGCTCCCCTGACGAGGGCTACCCCTCGGCGCCGGGGTCCCCCGCCTCCTCCGCAGGCGGCAGCGCCGACTACCTGGGCGTCAAGGGCCACGAGACGGGACACATGGGGTCGGAGGTCACCCGGCTGGGGCTCCTGGACTTCCTGGAGTCCCTGGGGGAGTTCGGCAAGATGGAGCGCTTCAGCCAGGTGCAGTGGTGTAGAGCAGTGGTTCAGCCAGGTGCAGTGGTGTAGAGCAGTGGTTCTCAAATTTTGACTTTTGAAGGTCTCCCCTTAACTTTTTACCGCTTCGGACGTTCCCGTTCGCCCCAATTTTGACCCCAGCTCGTTGCCAATACGAACGCTCGTTCTTTTACCTTGTCTGATGACTGTAAGCTGATGAGGGGTCGCGCGGGTGTGTACAGTAAAAAACATCTCCCGTAATGCTGCTTTCAAATCTCCACCACACGTAAACATCAATGATGTCCAATTCACTTCCTGGCTGTTCTCTGTGGACCTGATCTAGATTATGCATTTCTATGCTCTGAACGACGGCAAGTGGAGCGGCCCAATTCACATTCATTTTTTGCATAAGGCGGCCCTCTGCAGCCAGCTTGGCTAAAGTACACATATATTAGATCCTATAAAAAGAATTGTTTGGAAATAACGAATAGATCTTTTTCTATAACATCGCAAAGCTGCTTTTTGCTGGCACCAGCTCCAATAAATAAATAATAAATCTGGCAGTAGAACTGTTAACTTTGACAATGTACAAAATGTACAAATGTACAAATTCCATTTGTACGAGGGCATTAACGACTTGTGATTTTTGCAAGTCGACTCGACTCAGTAAAAAGTTGAGTTGAAGTCGACTTTATCGTTTGATGATGTCATCACATCACACAAGACCCCCCAATTATTTTGGGGGGGTCCCCAGATGATTAACTTAATGTGAAATATTGTTTTCTCACACAACTGTTAAAAAAAAAAAAAAAAAAAAAAAAAACATAAAGTTTAAGTGTATAGAGGGTATCTGCACATTTATAAAGTGCCAATTTAAGGACTTTTTAATACCTCTAAAATGGAAAGTTAAACATTGTCCAAATTGTCAAATATATAGAGGCATCAATTGTGAAAATAGCCGATCGACATGCTCACAACGCCTCGCATCGTGAGACGTTGTGAGCATGTAGATCTGCTATTTTCACAATAGAAAGTATTATTTAATTTTTTTCAACTTCGACTGTCTCTGGTGGGAGTCGACTTGTGTAATGAAGTCGACTGAGTCGACCTTGTCCACAAAGGTTTGAGAACCACTGACATAGTAGTCTCTCAAGAACAGACTAACTGAGCTCCAGTTAAGTGAAAAGGACCTTTTCTTTGACGATGGCTAACCAGATTGCCGACATAGAAACATAGGTTTTTCAAAAAATCTTAGAAGGATTCAAGAGACACTTTTAGAATCGGGTCAAAATTCTAATTTTCACGATTTTTCAAAAATAGCAGATCTACAAGCTCGCAGCGCTGTGAGCTTGTATATCTGCTGTTTTTCAATAGTTAAAGCATAAAATAATAATACAAAAATACTGTGTACCCGTTCTGAATGGGTTAAAACATGTGAATCCCCCCCCCCCCCTGGTCAGGTGGTGCAGGTGGCCCGCTGGGACCTGGAGCAGCGCTGGGAGATCCTGCGTGACCGTCTGGACCACCTGGACCGCCTGGAGAAGGTCAACCGCCAGGTGAGCACTGCTGTCAAGTAGGACATTCACCAATGGTGATTTTTAGTATTCCAATTATTCCACCTCAAAGTATTAGAATAGTCGAATATTCGACAGGACTGGTCAAACTGTCAAATATTAAGTAAGCAAGAGGTGAACATTGTGAAAATAGCAGATCTACATGCTCACAACATTGTGAAAATTTTTTATCTGCGGAACCGAGTCACATTTAATGTAATACCTACAATTCTTACAGTGCTTGTCAGGGTGGGGGTCCCCAGTTCAAATATGTTTATTTTGGGGGTCACGGCCTAAAAAGGTTTGAGTACCCCTGGTAAAGAGCATTAACAAATTCATCCACCAGGGACTTTGACAACTCATTCTTATGACTTCCTATCTAGCCAAGCTTTATAAACTATATATTTTTTAAAGAGAAAACAATAAAAAAATAAAAATAAGCAAATATTCGAATATTTGGTGAATGCCCTAGTGTCAAGTAGCCTAACTAAGTACATCTACTTTTGAGGTATTTGTACTTGAGTGTTTCCAATTTCCAATACTTTTTACTTCTACTCCACTATACTACATCTCTGAGGGAAATGTTGCATTTTGAATTCCGGACTTATGCTTGTATTTCTACATTGCGGTATTGATATTTCTTTACTTAAAAACACATATTGAGTACTTTTTCCACCACTGCAGGTGAGGCTGGTGCACGTGGCCCGCGGGCGCCACGAGAAGGGCCTGGACCCGCGGCAGCTGGAGCGGGACGGCCTGGAGGAGTTTGTGGACGAGATGGGTAACCTGGACATCCCCTGGAAGCTGTACCGGGGCGGCCGCGGCCCGGACTCCGCGGTAGGGATGCTAACAATTCATCTAATTGCAGTTAAGATAAATTAAACGAATATATATACTTTATATATTTGGTGGTGTGTGTGTGTGTGTGTGTGTGTGTGTGTGTGTGTGTGTGTGTGTGTGTGTGTGTGTGTGTGTCTGTGTGTGTGTGTGTGTGTGTGTGTGTGTGTGTGTGTGTGTCCAGCTGAAGCTTGTTGACGCTCGTTAATGTTATACACATCAAGGCAATTATGCTTCTGCACTCATTTTTGGTTTTGGACAAGAAATGTCCCTTTGGTCCTAAAAAAACACCGCTTATCAATGAATCGATAAGGTTATCAACTTTCAATGAATGAATGAATCGCTACTTTTCATCCCTGCTCTCAGGAGTTCTCCGACGACGGCGGCGTCGACCTCACGGCGCCGTCTGACTGCGACGACGAGCCGCTCGGCACGACACCTGACTCCCTGGCCCCCTCCCCCGTCGGCGGCGCCGCGCCCCCCAGGCCCCCCGCGCGCCACGCCAGCGTCACCTCCCACCTCCACGACTACGTCAACATCAGCCGTGAGACCTCCTCCATCGCCATTTCCTCCTCCCCCACGGCCGCCGCCTTCTCCGCCTTCTCCCCCCGCTCGCCCACCGCCTCGCCCACCTTCTCCACCTTCCGCTGCGAGAAGCCCCCTCCTCCTCCTCCCCTGCAGTCCCCGCCCGTCCCTTACTTCACCCTCTACGAGGCTCCCCCCCTCCCGCCGCCGGCGTCCCTCCCTCCCGCGCCGCCGCCAGTCCCCCCGCCGCGGCGGCGCCACCTGGCCCGCAAGGAGGCGCAGAGGCTGGCGGCGCTCCAGGCCGCCCGCGGGGAGGAGGCGTCCCCCCTGTCCCTGCCGCCTCCCTCCACCCGGCCCCCCCCTCTGCCCCCTCCCCCCGTGGTGGTCTCGGTCTGCTCCCCGCCGCCCGCCGTCCCGCCGCCGCCCTCCTTCCACGCGCTGGACGTGGAGATCCGGAAGCTGCTGGCGCTCGCCGGGCTCACGCAGGCCGAGCTGCTCCGGCTCAGCCCCGAGCTGGGCGGGGTCTGCTGCGCCGCCACCGCCGGTCTGGAGGACTGCGCCCCCACCGCCCGGCCCGAGGAGGTGGGGCTGACAGAGGACGAGGAGGAGGAAGAGGAGGAGGAGGAGCAATGCGACGTGGATGAGGAAGTAGCCGTGGATGGCTGGCGCAGCGGAGGGAAGGCGACGGGAGAGGCAGACGAGAAGAGACGATCCGGGGAGGGGGAGGAAGCCAAGAGGAAGACGAAGAGAGAGGAGTCGAGGACAACCTCCTTCGGCGAGCTAGCCAGGAGGAGGAGGAGTAACGGCGGCTCCACCTCCTCGTCCGACCTCTACTACAGCACCTCCCCGCCGCCTCCCCCGCCGCCCCGCCCTCTCCCACCCGTCCCCCCCAGCGCCAGGGCCTGCAGCGTGTGGGCCAACGCGGCGCGGCCCGAGAGGTTCGACTGGCTCATCGCCTTCACGCCCGACGACGGCGGCGGCGAGGCGGTCCCGCCGCCGCAGCTGCCCCGGCGCCCCGCGCCCTCCCCGCTGAACACCGCCAGACGCACCTCCTCCTCCGAAGCTCCGCCCCCCAAGCTGCCCCAGCGCCCCGCCCCCTCCCCGCCGCCCGGCAAGGCGCGCACCTCCTCGTCTTCCTCGCCTCCTCCGCCGCCGCCGTCCTCCTCCACCTCCTCCTCGTCGTTGTCGTCCACGGGGTCGAAAACGACCACCTTCAAAGAGATGCGTCTCCGGAGCAAGAACGGCAGTTCCGGCTCGGAGGACCCGTCGTCGCTGGCCACGGTGATCATCACCGACCCGGACCCGGACCCCTCCATCATGACGCCGGACCCCGACATCCTCTACAACCTGCGCTGGCGTCGCGAGACGCAAGGCGGGGACGGCAGCCAGTGGGAGTACACCTCCCTGGCCCGGGAGGTGATGGCGCTGCCGCCCGCGCCCACCCTGGCCTCCCTGGACGCCCTCCGGGAGATGCTGAGGAGGGACGAGGAGAAGCATGAGGCCCGCGCCACCACAACCACCACCCTCTGGAGCGACAAGGAGGTGGGCCTGTCACAATCCTTACATAATCGTCTAATCGCAATTGTTTGACGTAGTCGCAATTATTTTGTCATAATCGTCATAATCGTTTTCATGTGGAAAATGTGTAATATATTTTCAAACATTTTCAAAAATAGTGGAAATAGCCGATCTACAAGCTCACAACGCTCTTGTAGATCTGCTATTTCCACTATCAATGTTCTTTTGAAAGTATAAAGTTGTCAAACATGTCAGTCTTTTCTTTGTATGTTTAGGTTATGTGGCATATCTGCCATGTGCAACTTCAAAAGCCTAAAAGCCAAACAGAAATGTAATTGTCAACGACAAAAACACAATTGACCCTTTGTTAGTCTTCTGGTTGGTCCCTAACTGACCAACCAGCAGTCTCTATCTGCCTCATCCCGCCCTGGTTCCGCCTTTTTTATGTTGAATTTGCTAAAACATAATTTTTTGGAGTAATAAAAAACATTTAAAAACATGCCGAGTCACTATACTGCCACCGAGCAGCTCCATTTTACTGAAACCAAGAAATTAGAATTGAACACACAGAATAACAAAGCAACTGAAAAGTGTCCCACCGAGTGTCCCGCCAAGACACAGCAACAAATGGGTGTGAAGAGGAGCGGAACAACGGGTGGGACTTGACAAAGGGTGAATTGAATTGTTAATCGCAAATATTTTGAGTGACAATTCATGGTCATGTGAAATGTCGTCATGGTGACAGGCCTACAAGGAGGTGGTCCGCGGGACCCCCGGGAGAGGAGGGACCCTCTGGGAGGACGCCGCGGGACCCGAACAGCGGCAGTCAGAATGGAGAAAAGAGGAGGAGGAGGAGGAGGAAGAGAAGGAGGTGGAAGTGAGAGGAAGAGCAGATGGAGGAAGGACGTTGGAGTCCAGGTCGACAGGTGAGTTTGGGTTTTCTGCGTGGCAGCATCTGTGACCTCGGCCTCCGCTGTACAGCCAAGGGACTCGGTCGCGTAGCGTTACCATCTGGCGGAACATCCATTCTGACCCATTTAACCGTATCAAAACTGTCAAGGTATCGTCCAGGGGGCCTACAGATGTCTCTAGTGCAAAGACGGAGTGGTAAAATTGGCGGTGGTGTTCGCAGACAGCATTTTCTGTTTTCGCTGCCAGCGTCCCTTTTGCCATCCATTTCTATGGCAAAGACCTCCCTGCCGGGGCGCCCGCTGGCCTACTGGTCCAGGCGCATACCACTTAGGCATTGTCACATATGGCATGGATGCCTGGCGGCGTCGCCGGTTCGATTCCCGATCCGGACGACCTTTGCCACGTGTCACTCCCCATCTCTTCCCCAATTTCCTGTCGGTCTACTGTCCTATCAATAAAAGCCCAAAAACAAATCTTTAAAAAAAATACCTTTCTGCCATTCATTTTTATGGTAAAGACACTACAAAGTCAGTCATAAAACCAGTGAACAAAAAATAAATAAAAATAGAACATTAAATCTAAAAACAGCCATACCAACAAGGTCCAGCGCAGACCATCCAGGTCAGGGGTGGGCAACTGTGATGATGAAGAGGGCCACTATATTTTCACACTCACTCCAGAGGGCCACAATGCATATACAGTCAAAAATAGCTGATCTACAAGCTCAAAACGCGCCGCAGTGCGACGCGTTTTGAGCTTATAGATCTGCTATTTTTGATATTTCTGAATCCTGAATTATTTTTGGCTATTTTTTAGTTGGAATCCTGAAAATATTTAATTTAAAATGTTATATATTATGTTAAATTTGTGAATTTAAATACAAATACATTGAGCATAAAAAAAGACTAGTACTAGTCATTAAGCTACTAATATAGACTAAAGCGGGTTTAGAATTGTAAATTAATACCAGAAGTCTATCAGTTTTCCAATATTAGCCTGCTCATTCACAAGCTTGACTCACTGAAATGTTACCACAGCCGTGAAAAGTCAGCTGGGCTAATAGATAAATGACATTACATTTGAGTACAGCAACGGTCGGTAGGCTTGAACATCAATTAATGCTCATTGAGAGCTCTCTGGATATGATGCACAAAGCTCATGAAATGCATTCTGTGTACATGGTCTCTAAAATCTGTATTGAAATTAATTAATTATAAATAAGGATTATTTCAGCCCTCTCGTTATGGTGGTAATTGACAGTTGCAGTATTATTAAAAGCACTCGTGTCCGTATTCAGCATGAGCGAGTACTGAAAATTGAGTTTTCTTGCGCGTGGGGGTATTTGGGATGACGATATATATGTATAAGGGGGGTAAAAAGAGAGAAAAAAACAGGAGGTCAAAGTCGAAGTGAGTACTCAAAAAAGGCAAAACATCTCAATCCTAGAGTCGGTCGTTAGACACGGCAGTAGATAATGACCATGGTAGACCGCCTTCCGACCAAGAGGTCTCTTTACTAACGGCATCTGTAGGATCCTGGGACGACGTTGGTAAATGGGTCAAAAGCATAGCGTTTGAGCGCTCCCTCCACTCTGCTGGATGTGTAACGCTGTGTGACAGTGACTACCATGAGCTGCGGCCCAGGATGAGATCACAGACCAGGCTGGATACTGTGGCGATGATGATGATGATGATGATGATGAAAAGCTAATCAGACATCAGAGAGGATTGTCCTGATCTAATCTCTACTATCTCAGTATGTGTGTGTGTGTGTGTGTGTGTGTGTGTGTGTGTGTGTGTGTGTGTGTGTGTGTGTGTGTGTGTGTGTGTGTGTGTGTGTGCGTGCGTGTGTGTTGTGTGTTGTGTGGGTGTGTCTGAGACTACATTAATACATACGTGAAATGTGTTCTCTTGATTATTAGGACAATTGTGTGTGTGTGTGTGTGTGTGTGTGTGTGTGTGTGTGTGTGTGCGTGCGTGCGTGCGTGCGTGCGTCCGTGTGGTTCCATTCTGCGCTATGACCAACATTTTTAACTCAAATATTTGCTCCTTGGGCTGCCTGGAACAAAGTGTTTAGAGATGAGTGTCCGCGGCCAAATACATATCATTTTGGGCGGTCCTTGACATGAAAGGACCATGGTTTTGGGGGGTCCTTGACATGAAAGGACCATGGATTTGGGGGGTCCTTCACATGAAAGGACCATGGCTTTGGGGGGTCCTTGACATGAAAGGACCATGGTTTTGAGCACCACCGATACAGCAACATACCATATATCTTTTTTAAAGTGAACATTTGTAACTCAAACATTTGCTTCTGGGGGGTCCCTGATACATAGTATATCGAGATGGGGGTCGGCGGCCATACATATAACTCTAGGGGTCCTTGAGATGAAAAACTTTTGAGTACCACAGATAAAGCAACATTAAGCTTTTCAGAAAACCATTAGGAGACATTATTTTTTGTATTTTTCAGGTGACATAATGGGTTCTGGAAGTCACACTTAGACTCTGGGGACGGCAGCCATCTGCCTTGAGTGTGTATGGGTGTGGTGGGGGGGGGGGGGGGGGAGAGAGAGAGAGAGAGAGAGAGAGAGAGAGAGAGAGAGAGAGAGAGAGAGAGAGGAATTGATTCGAGGAGAAGAATCGCTCCACTCAAGATGAGGTCATCCCTCTCTATTCTGATGATGGAAGCATGATGGTGATGTCATCATTCTGAGCCCTGATGATGGAAGCATGATGGTGATGTCATCATTGTGTGCTCTGATGATGGAGGGGTGATGGTGAGGTCATCATTCATCCTCAGTAAACTGCGGCACTGGGGTGTGGGTTGGGAACTGGATCCAACATCGAGGAACCAGAATGGGTTCATATATTCACATTTTAAACTGTTTCTGGAACCGGGTTTTATCCACACTGTCAGAGCTGGTTACAGTATGTGGACTTCACGTTTGCTATACAATTACAATACTGGTGATTCTCAAACCTTTTAATTCCAAGGACCACCATTACTCTGAGAGTGTACAAATGGAACCGTTAATTTTGTGCAGTTCCATTCGTACACTCTCAGAGTTACAGACTTCTAAGGGTCCATTTGGAACCCCCAATAGGAATCGTAAAGGGGACCGTTAAGGAATTGGACCGTTATGTTTGAATCGTTAAGGAACCGGAATGGTTTAAGTTCTTAAAGGGATATTTCACTTTCAAAAAAACTTTTGGTAATTTTATCATCTAATCAGGCTTTTATGAACACCCTTAACAGATTTCAAATTGCTTGATTCAATATTTAGATATTTGATGTAAATGTTATCAGGCCATCCTCCTGCAGAACGCCTCACCATACACACCCATTGTAACTTCAAACTCCATTTTAACCATGATAGATTAATTATATTATTATTATGAGTCACCAGAAAAAAATAATGGGTGTTTTTGATTAATCTAAATACTGAATCAATCAAATTAAAAACTGTTCAGACTGTTCATAAAAGCCTGCTTAGACGATAAAATTACCAAAAGTGAAATATCCCTTTAGAGGATGCTATAACCCTATAGGCAGGGGGGACTTTCCCTTTCTCTTTCTCTCTCTTTTGCTTTCTCTCTGTGTCCCAGTCAGCTCTCTCCAGAGAAGGTGCAGATCAGGTTACACACCGCACATAGTGCTGCTTGTAAAAGAACACTTGGTCAATCAGTGTGACCAGGAAATAAACATTTCTGCAACATAGCAAGCACTAGTTATTAGTATTGGCATAGAAGGGTTTTTTACATCACATTATTTATTTATTTAATTCGACTGGTATTTTTGTCTGAATTAAGACAGACATACAGATAATAGAGGGAGACAGTGTAGGAGAGACAGACAGTAGGACAGCTGAGAGACAGACAGATAGACAGTGTAGGAGAGACACGTAATTTGTAAGGTTCATCTTTTGACCAATGTCCACATTCTGTGCGGCAAAAGTGTCCCTTTCACCTTCAGTGATTTGTGCCAGTGTGTGTGAGTCAGGTGTGTGTGTACACCTTTAAGAACCTATGATGTAGGAGGGGTGCCAGAAAAAAAAAACAGGAAGTATCATATGTTGGTTTCATTTGAGCGACAGGCAGTCTAAGCAAGGTACGGACACACACACTCTCTCTCTCTCTCTCTCTCTCTCTCTCTCTCTCTCTCTCTCTCTCTCTCTCTCTCTCTCTCTCTGTCTGTGCCTCTGTCTCTCTGTGTGTGTCTCTCTCTCTCTCTCTCTCTCTCTCTCTCTCTCTCTCTCTCTCTCTCTCTCTCTCTCTGTGCTGTCTCTCTCTCTCTCTCTCTCTCTCTCTCTCTCTCTCTCTGTGCTGTGAATCAGAATGTGAATCAACTTCATTGTTACCTAACACGACTACAGGTGCAAGAGTGTGGGTGGAAGTATTTTTAACACCAGTTAGCCTACAGGAAGAGTTAGAGTAGGGAAAGAGACAAATAGAGAGGGAAGGGAACATAGAACTCAGGACATGACATATCAGGAAGGCACAGTCACATCAAACATACAAAGTCCAATATGCATAATGTGCATGACTAAAAATAGAAATGCATAACTGGCACTATGTACGGAAGGTAGAAATGTGCGGGTGATACACATTATTATCCGGTAGGCTACATAAAATAGCAGCATGTATGTAAAATCACTTTTAGAAGTGTATGGTTAAAGAAATGAATAACAGAACATCAGGTATGAAAACATCAAAGTGCAGTTTAAAAATCATAAAACGTAATAATGTAGGGGGACTGCCCATGGGCCATAACACATTACATACAGTACAAGTGCAATGTTGCGTTATGTACTGTAGGCTAATGTAGACAGTTGGGGAGTGTAGCTACACACACACACACACACACACACACACACACACACACACACACACACACACACACACACACACACACACACACACACACACACACACACTGATAAGTAAACACAGTGACGAAGCAGAAAGCAATAGGAAATGTGTTAGTCGCTGACTCAGCACTCGGCACATCACTATTCTGTACTGTTCTGTATTGTATACTGTACTGCACTTTATCCAAAAAACTTGGTCCATGATTTGTGGATCACGGACCAATTATTATGGGTCACGACTTGATTAGAAATCCTGTTAGTTGCGCTGTTTTACCCCCGCGAGGTACCAAAAAGAATATTTCTCCATCGGACCCCAGTCATTTCCCCCTTTGATTTTCTAACCTTAATAAACATCGTCATGAATACTTTATGGTTCCTGTCGCTAGAGAAAAACTGCCTTTCAATCACCATGATATGCGTTTTGTGCAATATGGTCCCATTTATGTTAAAATTGATGATAAAGTTGCGGGGGGGCGTGGACAACTAAACTGATACCAGCCGGCTATGTTCTTCATCGTGTGCTTTATTTCGGGAGGCTCAACACCACATTCTCCCATGTATCCTTGCGGTTCCACGTGACCGTTGGCAGCCAATAGCATTCCTTCTGATTCCTTGGGTACCATTAAAACAATGATGGCGACACCCATACAAGGGACAAAAAAGTGTCTTGTTTGCAGCATAGAAAGCAATGGCTTCGCACCGTCCATGTTTTTTTACAGTCTATGGTTTCTTTTCCTACAGTTTGGGAACCACTACTGTACGGTACAGTACTGTACTGTAAAATACGGTCCAGTACAGTACTGCACTGTACTGTACTGAATCATACTGTACACAGGCTGGAAAACAAGGTTATTATCCTTGGTGATAACCTTCATTGACTTCTGCATCGCGTTATAGTCTGTCGACAGGGGTAAATATATATATATATATATATATATATATATATATATATATATATCAAATCCCTACATTCGAGCAACCAACATTCCAATGGTGAGACACACTTCCACACACTTCAAACTGTATCTACATTTACAATATCTGACAACACCTCTCATAAACACACACACCAGGACAGACTAACCTGGACGCTTTGCGCTGTCAACATTTTATACATTTAGTCTCTCTGCAGGACCGTATAGTTTGTGTTTTTATGCTTATTGCACAATTCGCTATTGCATCATCCATTTTGTCCTCCCGACGCGATTTACATCACAAATGGGCGTCAACAAACTAGCGCGACGCGATTTACATCACAAATGGAGGGGAGGGGGCAGGGGGAGAGAGCGAAAAAGAGAGAGAGAGAGAGACCGCGCGTGTGTCATGTCCGTGTGGAGCACGAAAGTCTCAGGTTACAGTTTGCTTCAAGCAGCGATGAGAGAGAGAGGGGGAGGCAGCAAGAGAATGCAGCGACGCGAAGCAACGACTCGGAAGGAGAGAGAGAGAGAGGACAGCAAGAGAATGCAGCGACAGAGAGAGAAAGAGAGAGAGAGAGAGCCCCACCTGTGTCATGTCAGTGCGGAGCGAGCCACGGCCAACAAGAATTGACACATGTCAATATATAAACTGGTGAAATGGTGACTCGGCAGGAGAGAGAGAGAGAGAGAGAGGACAGCAAGAGAATGCAGCGACAGAGAGAGAGAGAGAGAGAGCCCCACCTGTGTCATGTCAGTGCGGAGCGAGCCACGGCCAACAAGAATTGACACATGTCAATATATAAACTGGTGAAATGGTGTGTTAAAAAGTCAGGGACTTTGAACAGTCTATCCAAAATATCTCTGTTCCATATATTCTATTTCTCTTCCCCCTTCCACGGAGGGTTAATGGTGTCAATCTGTGGGTCGAGACCCGCAGAGAGGTCCCCAAAATATTTCTGCCGGGTCCCCAGGTGACAGTGAAGTCACAATAAGACTTAAAGGAGTAGTTCACCCCCAAAATGACTTTTTCCAAATTGACGCCATGGACACTTGAGTTCAATAATATGTTTTGGTATTCATCCAATTCTTATTCAGTTCATTTTACCCACATTGATTCCTTGGGTCCCCATTCGGAACCAATGGGGGTAAATTGATTATAATAAAATGTTTCACAAAATGCTTATATAGCTATGACACACAGACCGAGTCAAGCCAATTCCACCAGCTCCTATTAAATTACATTAAAATAAAATAAAACAATCAATTAAAATAAAATAAATAATAGGTTAATGATGAATAATCATATATACTCGCCCGTAGGCCGTCTTAATGGTAGTGTATAGCCTAAAATAGTATCTAGAGAGATACATACATAGATAGACAGACAGACAGACACATAGATACATAGATATAGAACTCTAGCGGTGTGGTTCGCTTCAATAACTACATTAGTGGCATTTACCTGTCACTCTTGCGCATTAACATCTTACCTTATTTTAACACATGCACCAAGCCAACACAGAGCAAGCTTTCCTGTAACTGAGGGGTTTGTAAAGTAATAAAGTAAATGTCATGTTTTCAAAATGCATATTTACAGTTTGTATTTGTATGCTTATTTTGCAATTTGTGCAATCCCTCTGTAGAGCGAAAATGCATAAAATCAGATTCAAGTATTTTTATCTCGGAAACCGTAAGGGCTACAGTTTTCAACTTAGAGCGGAGATTCATAATAATTACGGTCAGCCTCATGGTGGTGCTATAACAGCCCACTTTACATTTTGCCCTATAACTCTTGAACCGTAGGCCGGAAAATCTAAATGTATTTTCCCCAGGATTCCTTGACACATGTTCCCATATAGGCCATTCCCATTTGCATCTGGATAGATTTTCCGCCATTTAGAATTTTCTTCAAAACACACTTTTTGCTCCTTTTCTACATATTTCCTCCAAATCTCACCAAAATTGGTACACATGTTCTCTGGACCCAAGCAATAAACATATTCAAGCGACAATCTTCATAGTCGATATCGTTTATATATATACACACAAAGTTAGTGGGAGGGGCCTAATTATCAAAAAAGGCCAAAAAACACAAACAAAACATCCAGTCAAGACTAAATTCAAGGGTTGTATGCTCAACGAATTCCCAGAAATAGGGAGCGCCACAAATGCACAAAATGTAACCGTTTCATACCAAAACATGATTTTTGGGGGAGCAATCATGAAAGTTTGCTTATTTTGCTGACGCAAACATATTTCTCACATAAGCATATACTGTACACTGTATATGCTTATGTTTCTCCATTAGCATATATATAATTGCGACCGTAGGTCGCATTTACTACCAAAACCTCCACAGGATGTCTGTGAGTCAGTGAGTCAGTCAGTGAGTCCGTCACACGTCACACTTTTTCCCTGCTTATATCTCCGCACCCGTTGACCCGATCCATGCCAGATTTTACACACACACTCCTTGCCTGCCAAACTACAACCTCCAAGGACCCCCGGAGCCCCAGGGACCTGGGGGTCCCTGGGGGACCCCCAGATGTAAAAAATGACCAAATGTGCAAAAATGACCAAATGACCACCCCAACGGGGCTGCTCACGGGGAATTCCCGGGGACCACCGACTCCTGGTGCTCCAGAACGGATGCAAAAGTGGTGGCGCCCCCAGTGGAGGACCCCCTGCCACTGCAGCGCACATAAAATGCCGTAACTCGGGCTAGGAGCGTCCGGGAGAGCCGGGGCCGGTACCTATTCGTCCGCCAAGGCAACGCGGAGACCCCACCCCTCATTTCTCACATGGCCCTATTCTAGCGCCACCTTCAGGCCGATTTTTAAAACACATTTTTGGACACTGCTCCTACAGTTTTTGCCCTAAAATCACGAATATCACTACACAGCATGTCTACACTCATGTCATCAACATGGATCACATTTTTGCCCTATTTGTGGAGATAAGCCACCTACGGTCGCTTATCTCCCGATTAGGGAGTCTTACTGGTACTGTATATGCTTATGTTTCTCTGGCAGTGTGAAAGGACTGAACACTGCTGCAATTTAGCTGTGAGCGCCCGCGAAGCGGGCGCGATCTCTAGACGTGAGCGGCCCAAAGGGCCGCGAACTTCTAGTATAATACAATGTGTATGCGTCCTACACACACGGGTCAGGGTCATTACACCCGGCTGCACCACTGTATAGATAGATAGACGTCGGGACCCCCAGGGAAATGCAGTTCTTGTCACGGCAGTACCGCAGTTATCAAACACAAGAGAGATAAAGAAAAAGCGATACAACTAGGAGTAACAACAAAACGAAAAGATTGTATATTAAAGTGTAAACAGGAATAAAGGCATAAAGTTCCAGAACCAAAGGAGATTTAGCTCCTAAAGAGTACGATGACGCGATGCGATGCGAGAGTGCGGTCTAGCCAACACCAACTTGGGACTCCCGGATCGCTGCCCGCTGTTCTCTCCTATCTAACATCAGGGTCTTGAGCTCTACAGTGTTGTTAGCTAAGCTGTCGTGCCACAGTGCATCCACATAGGTGGTGTGCTTATTGTTTTTCCTGGCTTTTCCCTGGGTCAGCTCCCATTAGTCCAGGCGTTTCGGGCAGTATTTTGATGGAATCGTCCACTTTATGAAAGAAGCATGAAATTTGGCACACAGTTAGAACATGCCATATGGAACATTTTTGGCTATAGGGGCATCGCAGATTTGTCTTGGGAAACTTGTGGGGGCCAATCAAAGTTGGGCACTCATAGACTTTACTATAGAGTAAAATAATACAAAAAATAAATATGCTTTAAGTAGCATGTTAGGGGTCAAACTAGGTGTTTTTCGGGATTCTGAATCCAATGCAAACATTTGTTTTGCAGGAAAAACATTCCTTGGGCTAAAAGCGAACCCTATAAAACTATGGTTTAGTGATGAGTCATCACTTTTCATAGTTTTGTTCTCGGAAAGGAATGTTTTTCGTGCAAAACAAATGCTTGCATTGGATTCAGAATCCCGAAAAACACCTAGTTTGACCCCTCACATGCTACTTAAAGCATATTTATTTTTTGTATTATTGTACTGTATAGTAAAGTCTATGAGAGCCCAACTTTGATTGGCTCCCACAAGTTTCTCAAGACAAATCTGCGATGCCCCTATAGCCAATATGGTTCCATGTTCCATATGGCATGTTCTAACTGTGTGCTACATTTCATGCTTCTTTCATAAAGTGCACGATTTTTGCCTGAAACGCTCAGACTACATTGTGTCATAGTGTCTAGTTCTCTGTGCCTGACGCACGGCCCAGTCAGCCTCATGCCTCTCTATCTGTCCCATAAGCCCCTCTTTCCCTTTTTGGCCCAACACCACACCACTCCACGCCGCCCACTTATGACAGGTTTTCCACTACAAGGACCTGGGTAGAGTGGTGTGAAAGTGGTACTAAAGGTGGTACTAAAAAGTATCCACTCCAGAGTAGGTCTGAGCTAGGCCAAACATTTCATAACGACCGATCACTCAATTACTTACTTAGACCACCAGGATATAGTTGTAATACATGATAACATCTATTGTGTTATAATCACAGTTATAATCTAATATAGTGTATTATAATTATCATAGTTGTAATACATTAAAATAATGTATAGTGTATTATAATCACAGTTAAAAGGATCAATTTGTTTATCGGTACTTTTGTGTAATGGAAAAGGTAGATCTTTTTTATCTTTTTTATGTGGTGTGGTGTGGAGTGGTGTAGTGTTGTGTGGTGTGGTGCTAAAGCTGCGGTCGAAAAGGGGCTTTTAGAGGCCCTCTGCTCTTAGACCGTCCGGGGTGTTGTATTGGAGCTGTTGGACATGTTGGCAGGGGTACCGCCACAGGACGACCCTCTTGCATCGACCTCGTCGTCATCATCGTGCTACACGCTGGAAAGTGTCATCGCGGCGCTGAGAGGACGAGATGGGCTTCACCCTGGTGCCGCGCAAGAATCGGACGAGTGCCTCCAGGACTTTCAACAACTGGACCAAAACAAAATAAAACTGCAACGACTACACACAACAGTGTTGGTCTCAGAGACAGTGGAGAAACCCTGTTATTGTCAGTAGAGGATGAGGATCTGAAGATACAGTAGTACTAATTCTCAACACGGGAAAAACCAAGGCGCTGGCATAATATCACCACCGATGCCACCCTTGATGTGTTGTATGGAATGTTGACCTTTGCGACGGCACGCTGGCAGACAGCACACAGAAGATCAAGGAGTGTTGTCTGAAGCTTGCTGTGTCACTGTGTGCGACATCATGAGCTTGTTGGCTGATTGACTACACCATGGGGGTTCCAAATGGATCCCTTTTGGTCTGTAACTCTTTAGAAGAGTGTACAAATGGAACCAAACAGACACTCTAAGAGCGGTGGTGTGATATAGATTTTAGAAGTGGTGCCCCTCTAAATTTGTGACGTGCGCGTGCAGCTAAATAAGTCTGGGGTCGCCGAGCCCAACCGAGCCCACGGCATCTCACCCCTGTCTAAGAGTTAAATAAACAATGAGGATGTTACAGATGTTATAGATGTAGGACCCTAACCCTGTCAAATGGGGTCTGTATGGATATCAAAATAGGGGGGTTCTTAACCCATTTAGGCCTGACCTAAGTTTTCTGAAAAACCTCAAATATTATCCAAAAAATTACAAAAACGCCGCGTTGTGTGCTTGTAGATCTGCTATTTTCACTATTTTAAATCATTTTTAAAATGCTAAATCCAAGACGAACGGTTTCCACCCGACAACGACTTTATACTCTACTGTGGGAGGCCAAGCAGGGCCTAGTGCCTCATGGGGGAGAAGAGAAGATGGACCTATGCGTAGACCAGCCCAGTGCCTCATGGGGGAGAAGAGAAGATGGACCTATGCGTAGACCAGCCCAGTGCCTCATGGAGGAGAAGAGAAGATGGACCTATGCATAGACCAGCCCAGTGCCTCATGGGGGAGAAGAGAAGATGGACCTATGCATAGACCAGCCCAGTGCCTCATGGGGGAGAAGAGAAGATGGACCTATGCATAGACCAGCCCATTGCCTCATGGGAGAGAAGAGAAGATGGACCTATGCATAGACCAGCCCATTGCCTCATGGGAGAGAAGAGAAGATGGACATAGACCAGCCCAGTGCCTCATGGAGGAGAAGAGAAGATGGACCTATGCATAGACCAGCCCAGTGCCTCATGGGGGAGAAGAGAAGATGGACCTATGCATAGACCAGCCCAGTGCCTCATGGGGGAGAAGAGAAGATGGACCTATGCATAGACCAGCCCATTGCCTCATGGGAGAGAAGAGAAGATGGACCTATGCATAGACCAGCCCATTGCCTCATGGGAGAGAAGAGAAGATGGACATAGACCAGCCCATTGCCTCATGGGGGAGAAGAGAAGATGGACCTATGCATAGACCAGCCCAGTGCCTCATGGGAGAGAAGAGAAGATGGACCTATGCATAGACCAGCCCATTGCCTCATGGGAGAGAAGAGAAGATGGACCTATGCGTAGACCAGCCCGAGACTGACACAGGCCTCACAACCACAGAGGAGCTGCATGCATTCCTATACATCAGGGATGGGCAACTTTGATGATGGCGAGGGCCGCTATATCTCCACCTTCACTCCAGAGGGCCACATTGCATATTGCTACGTCCTACTTTGTCATTCTACTATCTCATACAAAAGAAGCAAAAATAGCAGATCTACACACTCAAAACGCATCGCGCTGCGATGCGTTTTGAGCTTGTAGATCGGCTATTTTTTCTTCTTTTGAATTGGAATCCTATTTTTTTTGTTATTGGAATCTTGAAATGTAACATTTTGATTTAATTTCAAACTCATTTAGTTATATACTCATGTTAACTTCATGAACCTAAATACAAATACATTGGACATAAAAAAATACACTTTAATACTAGTCATTAAGCTACTAATATAGACTGACGGAATTAAAGCAGGTCATGTTTGGAATTGTAACAGCTGTCCTCTAGCATCAGTTTGCTACCGGCAGCAAATGGATTATAATGGCTTTGTCACAATGCCTTAGCTTTGAAGAAGTCATTTTTAATTAGATTTGTATGATGACAGTGAATTAATCAAAAACGGAGGACCAGCCTCAGCCTGAGTCGGAGAAAGAAACTGTTTTGTTTTGTGGAATGAACTGTCTTGCCGGGCCCATGTACTTCTGGATTCAGATTGAATTAGCTTTTTTCATGTAGTTATTTTTTCAATACCTCTGTTTCTTATTGTTTTTAGTTAAAAAAATGTATTTCTAGTGTATTTAAGTGTATTTATATGTAATATATGGTCAAAAGGTATTTTCATCAGCACTTGAGGCATGAATCAAGTGCTCTCAAGTTGCACTGTTGTTAAATTGCACGTGACAACAATTTTGCTTCATTTTTTGTGATGTTTTTAACCATGTTCAGCACTTTGGTCAGCTTTGCTGTTGTAAATGTGCTATATAAATAAAGGTTGATTTGATTTGATAACAAAAGTCTTGCTGTACTGTGATATTGCCAGCGGAGGTGCTGTGGACCAACAGTGTTACAGTACTGTATACACAGTATCTCCATTTTGTTTATTATTACTGCCCATTAATATGAGACAGTCTCAAACAGTGGTATTGTTATTCTCAGGCTGGACTCCCACATATGCGTGAAACATCTTCTCCGTATCGTCTGAGAATGGCTACTGGGGGTGCCGTACTAATGCATTGTCAATGGAAGGTTGTTTGGTTTTTTGTTTGTTGCCGTGTCTCTAGCTCAACCACAGGCTGTCTTTTGGCCAAGAGACACGGCAACGGCAAAACACCAAACAACCTTCCATTGACAATGCATTAGTACGGCGTGATAAAACAGTGTTGCACATTAAGTTAACCATCTGGGGACCCCCCAAAATAATTTGGGGACCCCCCTGGGGGTCCTGAGCCACAGGTTGAGAACCACTGCTCTCGAACACTACCAGCAGCATCATGCATTATACGGAGACGATACGGAGAAGATGTTTCACACAGCTGTGTGTAGGGCGCCTTATGGATCATAACTCATCTGTGTGTGTATGTGTGTATATGTGTTGACATGGTGTTTAAATCTCTGCATTTCTCTGCATGTTTATGACACGATGAGTCATGGTGGGTGTGTGCATTCTTCTCCCAACGGACACTAACATTCTCTCCATCTCTCTTTCTCTCTCTCCTTCCCATTTATTTATTTACATTTATTCCTTCTCTCTCTCTCTCTCTCCCATCCCCATCCTTGTCATCGTCAACGTTTCGTCCTCTACTCTGTCTCTCTCTCTCCCCCTCACCCCGCCGCGCTCGTACGCCCACGACCTCCCCCCGCCCCGCCCCTCCCCCACCCAAACCGTGGCTTTTAACCTTATCCCGCGTTCCCGATAAGCAGCGGCCTCCTCCCCTCTCCCGCCGTCCCTCTCGTCCCCGTACTTCCTCCACTCCGCCCGGGGTCGCCGCGACCCCCGCTCCCACCCCGTCGACCTCCCCGCCCCTCGACCCCCGACCCACGTGGGAGAGAGCGGCGCGGGCCGCGACGGGGGGAGGGGCTACGACCCAGTGCCGTCCCGCGACGCTATCGTCGGCCGGGACGGCTGGGGAGGAGGAGGCGACGACTCCGAAGCGGACGCTTCGGAGTTCGACTACGGCTTCCTGTCCGAGTCCCTCAGTCACTTCGACTCGCTGTACCTCGACGAGCCGCCGTCGCCGGCCAGAGCCGCCGTCGCCCCGCCGTCGCCCGGCAGCTCCACCCCTTACAAGAACGTAGACGCCGTGTTGTCCTTCTCCGCCGCCGACTCCCTGTACGCGCCCGCGGCGGACGGCGACCCCGGGCGCCAGGCGTCCTCCAGGGCCTCCAAGGCGCTGCCGCCTCTGCCCACCTGCTACCTGTACCACCCCAAGAGCTGCCCGTTGCACCGGGGCGCGCCGCCCCGCCTCTCCCCCATCGGGGCGCTGTCTCCGCCGCTCCGCTCCGGCGCGCCGCCGCCCGGCGCCGAGGGCTCGCGGCTGGGCTCGCCGCTCTTCCCCCGGTCGCACACCCTCCCCGCCCTGGCCGCCCCCCTCTACTACCCGTACCTCTACCCGCCGCCCCCACCGCCCCGCCCCCCCAAAAACCTCTGCCAGGCCACCACTACTACTACTACTACTGCTGCTGTTGCTGCTACCACTCCACAGCCACGTGCCCTGAGTAAGACTTCTTCTCTTCTCTTCTCTTCTCTTCTCTTCTCTTCTCTTCTCTTCTCTTCCCAGCAATCACGGTCAGGACCTGGACCAATCAGTGACGTCTCGATTGGGGCCAGCTCACAGCCCATATATGGGGATGATCTTGACATCATTACCAGACGTCATATGGACTTTTTTGTTTGACAGGATTATTGTTATTGTTTGTAATGCTAGTTGAAATATGAGCATAATTATAAGGTTATATTCTGGGACTTACCGTTATCTAACTAGTTATGATATTTATCTGGCCTAGAATATCACCTGATTTCAACCAACATAAATCCTGTCAAACAAAAAAGTCCATATGACGTCAAGATCATCCCCATGTGGGCTGTGATCTGGCCCCAATCGAGACGTCACTGATTGGTCCAGGTCCTGACCGTGCTTGCTGGGTTCTCTTAATTCTCTTCTCTTCGTGTGTCACTCTCTCTTTCTGTTCTTAATAAAGCTTGCTTTATGGTCTGTCTGTCTGTCCGTCTGTCCATGCGTCCGTCCGTCCGTCCGTCTGTCCATCTATCTATCTATCTGTCTGTCTGTCTGCCTTGTTTGTCTCTCTGCCTGTGTGCCTGTCCGTCTACCTGTCTATCCGTCTATCCATCCTTCTTATCTGTCAGTCTGAACCATCCGTCCGTCTGTCTGTCTGTCTGTCTGTCTTTAGCCGTCCTTAATGTTGTGTTGCATGTTCTGTTGAAACGGCCACTTATGCATTTCATGCAAGAATCGTCTCATTCCATTGTCCACGGTCAGGTTTTTTTTACATTTGTATTTCGGCAGCGTAGCGGCAATTTCGTTACATTAGGCTGGTCAAAGCAAACTAACTGCACTGCTCACGCGAACTGTATAAATGCTAGCATTTATATAACTGGTTTATATAAATCGATTTATATGGAAGTCAAGCGGCGTGGTTCAGAGTACGGTGTGTGTGTGTGTGTGTGTGTGTGTGTGTGTGTGTGTGTGTGTGTGTGTGTGTGTGTGTGTGTGTGTGTGTGTGTGTGTGTGTGTGACACTTGACCTCTGCACACGTGTCCCCCGCCCATCGATTGTCACACAACCCCTTTCCCCTTGCCCTGCATCCCGCGTGAGTGTCTGTGTGCGTGTGTGTGTGTGCGTGCGTGTGCATGCACCATGCGGTGAGTGCATGTGTGTCTGCGCGAATTACGTGTGCACACGTGATGTGTGTGTGTGTGTGTGTGTGTGTGTGTGTGTGTGTGTGTGTGTGTGAATGTGTGCACGTGTGTGTGTGTGTGTGCACGTGGTGTTGGTGTGGCCGCACGTGTGTGTGCGTGCGTGCGTGCGTGTGTGTGCGTGTAACAGTGAGAAGTCTTCCTTCCCTGCAGATGGACAGGAACTAAAAAAATATCAGATCTACAAGCACACAACACCTCGTGGTGCGAGGCGTTGTGTGCTTGTAGATCGTCTATTTTCACTAGTTTGAGTGTTCATTCGGTATTGTTCAATCATGAACCATGAAGGTCCAACCAATCAACAGCTCCGTTCATTAATTATTCTGTTAATAATTAGTGAAACAGTGTAGTGTTGATTAGACATGGTTCACAACTGGAAAATACTAGATGTGTTTTAGTTGTATTCTTTTGCTAACGCTAACACAGACAGAGGTCATCCCCATAGCAGCTTTGCTAAGGATGTTTTTCTCCGTGAAACTTGTGTCTTTACCAATGATGTGCTACACATGAAAAAAAAAAGATTTTATTTTAGCATTTCTGTATTCATTAAAGGAGTAGTTCACTCCCAAAATGACTTTTTTTCCCCCTATTGATTACTCATGCCATGGAGATAATACTTCAATAATACTTTTTTTGTATTTGTCGCATTCCTAAGACAAAATGTGCCAAAAACCAAAAGATATTATTGAACTCAAGTCTCCATGGCGTGAGTTATCAATAGAAAAAAAAAAGTCATTTTGGGGGTGAACTACTCCTTTAAATCCTATGTCCTAGACCTAGATTCTGAAGAGAGGCCTCTCCAAGTCTATTGTGTTGTGTGTTTTTTTTTTTTTTTTTAAATTGATGTAATACTTAAACCAATTGCAAACTGTACAGAAAGTACAATTATGCAATTCGTGGTAAAATACAGTTAGAGGGGATGTCAGTAATTGGGTATTATCAGTTCGGCGGATTATTTTATATATATATATATATATATATATATATATATATATATATATATTATATATATATTATATATATATATATATATATACACAAGTTTCCGCGGGAGTTTACTGGAGAAAATCGGGACCAAACTTCCGGGTTTAACAGCAGACATACAAGCTCACGTCCCGTCGCAGATGCAACCCGTTGTGAGCTTGTAAATCGGCGCCGGAAGCTCGGTACAGATGTCTGCGCAATGCACTATGGGGCGTTGGAAACCCGTGGATATATATATATATATATATGTTACAGTATGTTCAAGAAACCAGTAAAAGTTGTCAAGGAGCACTCGTTTTGACGTTCACCACACACTAATCACCACCAGATGGCGACGTCAGCCACTGCTCTGCCATTCACCAGAGTGTATATAAGAGAGTTACGTCACGCTTTGAACTCGCCGCAGACCGGAAGTGTTTACTCTTTATTTACTAGCCTAGCCTAGCCTAGCCTAGCCTAGCCTAGCCATTAGCTCCATTGTAGTCACTTGGACAGGGCGTTTAACGTGCGCTTGCCCAGGCCTTACGGCCTGGGCATAAATATAACGATTGCATTCACCACGGCTTCGTAACTCGCGCGGCTCTCCGCCGGCCGCGCGGCCCTGGCCCGCTCTTCGCGGCCACTCGCGCCTGCGGCGCTCGGGGGCGAAGAGCAGGACCAAGGTCCGCTGGCCTTCGCGCCGCTTGGGGCTTCGTGGACCCAGGGGGGCCTCGTAACTCGTTTGGGCTTCGTGGATACAGGGGGGCTTCGGTAGCCGCTCGCAGTGTCGTGGACAATAGAGCGGCGCACCGCCTGGAGTACGTTGTTGTGGCGACCGCTTGCTCCGCCCCGTGCCGCACCACGAGTGCTCCGCGTCTCGAATGTGCTGTTTCTCTAATATACTATGACATATATATATATAGATAATCCCTTCGCACCATTGCTTATTTACAGTGATTTTGATCATCTACAGTACTACTAATATCACCAATATTTAGTTATGGCTTTTTCTGTCTGCATAGATTGAGTTATTTCTGTGTGTCAATCCTATGCGCTGCCTACTTGGTATGTTAACTCCTGTCTCGCTGTCAATCACAGCCGTCCGTAGCGTCTCATTCGCCGGCTCCGCACAGAGGGGAGGGACTTCCTGGATGGGAGAAGAAGATGTGCTGCATGGTCCTATGAGAGGTCTGATGTCCTCACACTGCCCTCTGCAGGACAAGAAAGGTAGGACAGGGGCGTGACGCAATGTGCCCTGGGTTCTGGTGGAACTCAGTGGTTCTCAAAGTGGGGGTCTTTGAGGGGGTTCCAGGGGGTCCTCAGCTAAATAATTGTTAGTTAGGAACAACCTTTACAAGCATGTCCTGTAACTCTGAGAGAATACGAATGGAACCAAATGGACCCCGTTAATTTTGTTGACTGAAACTAAAAGACTGAGACAGACTAAAGGGCTTTGCACACTGGCCCGTTGGCGTTTTTTTCCGTTTGTTAAAACTCATTGGATTTGGTGTGCAAGGCTGTGCGGAATCCTCACTGCGGATCCGAAAAGGAGTCATAAAAGGAGTCAATGAGTTTTTACCGCTTGCCAAAAGACGCACAAATCGAACTGGGTTCGATCGGGGGAAAAAAACGCACTGCCGCAGCCACTTGTCGCATGCAGGCGTGCATGCGGTCATAGAGAAAGAATCATTGGTTTCTTAAAAAAAGAAAAAGAAAAACGTCAGTTTTTTTCGTGCGAAAAATCGCGCTTGTCTGCAAAGCCCTTTAGACTAAAAGAAAATCAGATGACTAAAATAGGACTAAAACTAAATGGTGTGCTATTCAAAAGACTATGACTAAGACTAAATCAGAATTTGCTATCAAAATGAACACTGGTATGACTAAGACTAAAAGACTAATATTTAGTCGACTGTAAGTCTAGACTATAAGACTAAAACATTTCACGTGACTAAATAGGACTAAAACCAAATGTGTGTTATTCAAAAGACTATGGCTAAGACAACATCAGAATTTGTTGTCAGAGTTCCGGGGGTCTGTCCATAGTAATGCATACCACACTGGGGGGAATAAAGATGTTTGAAGACCACAGGATTGTAAGTGAAGGCGGTGCTGGTTGTTAAGTTAAACCCGTGGTTCTGTGTCCCTCCTCCAGCTCTTGTCAGTGCGGTCAGCGTGGCAGTGGAGGCCATCCTGGCCCACTTCACTTCCTCCAGGACTGTCGTACAGAAGGTAAGACTGTCTGTCTGTCTGTCTGTCTGTCTGTCTGTCTCAGGCATGTGTGCACACATAGACATCAAAGGGGGCTTGAGCCCCTGCCCTTTTATCAGTCTGTAAAAAGTGCCCTCTCCAGACCATGAATGCAGTTTTTACTATGGTGAAAGAAATGCAAATGCCCTCTTTCCATGCCGTACCTGAAGGCAGCATTCAAGAGATCTGCCTTGTCCAAACTCTCCTGAACTTGAATGCAGCATCTCGTGTTGAAAGAATTGCCCCCTCTGTGTAGAAATCAAGCTTCGAAAATAGCCGACCTCCAAGCTCACAACGTGTCGCGCTGCAACGCGTTGTGAGCTTGGAGGTCTGCTATTTTTGAGATGTTCACCAAAGGGCCCTTTTTAGAAATGTCAGCCCCTGCCTCTCTAACATTCTCTGCACGTCCCTGGTCTCTCTGTCTGTTTTTTGTCTGTCTGTCTGTCTTGTGTCTAGACAGTGCAGCTTGCGTTGCCACATGCACACAGCACTCAGCTCAAACAATTAAAAACAGACTTAGTTTCTGTCAATTACACACCCCACAAAGCCTTGAATTAGTGTTTTTTTTCTCGCCCTGATTAAAGGAGTCATCCAGACCAAAACACATATAGGGTTAAATCTGCCTTTTATCATACCCCTTTATACCTGCTTTAGTCGATTTTTTTCATAGCTGCCCGTTTTGTTAGATTTCGATGCCCCTGTTGCTAGATTTTGCGGGCCCTCTCATAACTAGCAGAGTGTATAGCCTTTATACTAGTGCGGTTATTTCTTCAGCTTCAAAGTTAGTATTTTTTTATTGGATTGTGTTTACACAACGTCCTGAGACCAACCAAACCGCTGTTTTGACCTCACAGGCACCCTTACTTGTCTAACGGCTTCTGCTCTGCACCAGAGCAGGGAGAGGAGAGGCTAGAAAGGGAGGGGAGGGAGGGGTCGGTTTGACAAGTAAGGGTGCCTGTGAGGTCAAAACAGCGGTTTGGTTGGTCTCAGGATGTTGTGTAAACACAATCCAATAAAAAAATACTAACTTTGAAGCTGAAGAAATAACCGCACTAGTATAAAGGCTATACACTCTGTTAGTTATGAGAGGGCCTGCGAAATCTAGCAACAGGGGCAGCCGAAATCTAGCAACAGGGGCAGCTATGAAAAAAATGGAATAAAGCAGGTATAAAGGGGTATGATAAAAGACAGATTTAACCCTATATGTGTTTTGGTCTGGATGACTCCTTTAAGGCGCCTGACGTGAAAGCGCAGAATACACTCTCAGCGCCTTTAGCACACAGTGTCAATACGCAGCGCTCCCATTGAAAACTATTCAAAACAAACCGCCGTGCTCAGGGGGAAAAGAAATGCCTCGGCGGACGCAGCCGGTAACACTCAGCTGAAAGTGCTATGCCATTCACAGCTCAGCGACTTCAACACTGGGCTGACGCTGCTTTGCCAGTCACGGCTCAGCAACGCTAAAGACCAGCTGAATTTGAATCCTGCGTGAAAAGTAACAATTTGGGACTTTCGTCGTAAGTCTGTGTGCAACCTTATTTAGCTTATTTATCACTATGGGAAATTCACTGTTCAAGGTTTTATAGAAAACCTAGCATTTAGTTTTTAGATGAATCTTTTGATATTAATGTTATATTATCAATTCAATTCAATAGGCTTTATTGGGATGAAATTCAGCAAATGTTGCCAAAGCACATAGTCTTTTAACAATTACTTATACCAGGGGTCTTCAACAGGGGGTCCGGGACCCATAGGGGGTCCTCAGAGTTACTACAGGGGGTCCTCCAAATCTTTGAGTGATAGAAAGCTTTTTTCTAACGTCCATATTCTGAGAACTTTAGCCATATTTTCGGCGAAAAGCTTTGCTGTAGAGGGAAAGAAGAGCAGACTAAGTGCATAGTGAAAGGTCACGTTTATTAAGTATTGACGGTTCATGTGGTTAAATATCTGAAAACACAAATTGACGTGAATCCAAAATACATGATACATGATGATTGTGCATGATGATTGTGCTGTCAAACAATGAAACTATATGGAATCTTTGAAAAGGTTGAGGGGGTCCCTGCTTCATCTCTCTCTCAACTAAGGGGTCCTTGGCCTGAAAACGTTGAAGACCCCTGACTCATAGCAATGACTTGCTACAAAACAGCAGCAGAGTGACGAGGCACTGAGATTCTACTCTGTGCTGAGCCTTGAAGAATACCTTATTTTTTTCTCTCTCTTTTTTTTTATTTGACATTTTAAGATGTAGGCTATTATGTGTGGGGGGGTTCAAGACAGCATCACTACCAGTAACTGGTAATTCGTTTAGCTTACTGTCTTGAAAGACGGTTTCATTTGCACAGGGAAGCCAAGCTGTTATTAGGACCGTGTTTGGTTAATGAAATACAAAGATCACAGGGGCGTCAATTGGGTATGGCAGGGGTATGCAACATACCCCTGCCATACCCTGGGTCCAGGGGGGAAGATAAAAGTTAGTTCTAAATGTAAATCCATGAACGTCTCTTTGTCTACCTGTGCGGGTTATTATGTTGGTAACTAAAATGCAAAATTTAACAAAATGGTCACTTTAACAAGGTATTGCTATAGTCAACTTTTTCTTGAAAAACGGATGCTAAAATAAAAATAGTTTATAAAAAATAAGCTTCATATATGTGTTTCTATTCAAAAATAACCACAAAAAGCGTAAAATAATGATAAAATAATCATTTTGGCCATTGTCAGACACTTTGTTTACATTGTTTACACCAGTCATGTTGCCATACCTTAGCTTTTTCTGAACTGACGCCACTGCAAGATCAAACGGTCTCCTTTCCTTAATTCCTAACCTCCTAATGATGTCATCATGTCCTCTCTCTCTCTCTCTCTCTCTCTCTCTCTCTCTCTCTCTCTCTCTCTCTCTCTCTCTCTCTCTCTCATGCACTTTCACCGTCTCTCTCCCATCCCTCATCCTCCACATTGCTGTCGTCCTGTCCTACTTTCTGCCCTTCCCCATCTCTCCTCTCCTCTCCTCTCCTCTCCTCTCCTCTCCTCTCCTCTCCTCTCCTCTCCTCTCCTCTCCTCTCCTCTCCCCTCTAGGCGTTGTCAGGAGACAGCAGTGTGAATCCGGCCCTGGGTCGTGTGGTGGTGCAGTGTCTGTGCCCTGCCCTGTGGGGCCTGCTGTCCGACGGCCTCAAGCCCCACCAGAGTGACCTGATCGCGGGCAGGAGGCCAAACTCAGCCTGGGGTCTGGTCCAGGCCTCCACCAAGCCCGGTAAACAAAAGCATCCATTTTTAGCCCCCGACGCTCCTCCCGACCGCTCCTAGAACAGCTGCCAACACAGCGTCCATTTTACACACACACTCCTTGTACAGGCATGTGCACACGTAGACATCAGAGGAGGCTTGAGCCCCTGCCATTTTGTCTGTAAAAAAGTGCCCTCTCCAGACAATGAATGCTTTTTTTTTTTTTTTAAGATTTGTTTTGGGGATTTTATACCTTTATTGATAGGGCAGTAGATTGACAGGAAATGGGGAGGAGACGGGGGGTGACGCGCTGCAAAGGTCGTCCGGATCGGGAATTGAACCGGCGACGCTGATAGGCATCCATGACTATGTGGCAATGCCTAAGTGGTATGCTCCCGGACCAGTAGGCCAGCGGGCATCCATGAATGTAGTTTTTATTGTGGTGAAAGAAATGAAAATGCCCCTTTCCATGCCATACCTTAAGGCAGCATTCAAGAGAATTGCCTTTTCCAAACTCTCGTGAACTTGAAAGCAGCATCTTATGTTGAAAGAATTGCCCTCTCTGTGTAGAAATCCATGCAGTACGCCACATCCCCAGTATTGACTTGTTTAGTTGGTATCAAGTACCAAAAATAGCCGAGCTTGGAGGTCTGCTATTTTCAATATTTTCACCAAAGGCCTGTTTAGAAGTGTCAGCCCCTGCCTCTCTAACATTCTCTGCACGTCCCTGCTCCTGTAGCCATCCTAGAACAGCTGCTAACAGAGCATCCATTTTACACACACTCCCATCCTAGATGGGTTGGTAACAAAGCATCCATTCTACAGACACTTGCAGATCTTAGATCAGCTGTGATCCTGGGAAGAAAGTCTCTCGTCTATTCTTTGCATTCCTCCTTTCACCATCCTTCTCGCTTATCTTTTTTTTTTATCTACAGTTTCAATTCAGGCTTTTAGCAGACACTCTTATCCATAGCGACAAGTTCAGAGTAAATGGCATCCATGTCCCCCAGGTCCTGTGTTCCACATTTACCTACAGTATAGGTTGTAATGTTGCCCATTTAGAGTTGCCTGTTTACTTTAGGCAGCTAGGTAATATACCAGTAAGACACCTAAGGGCGAAAAGCGACCTCGCCCCATCTGTCTTGGCCATCTGTCTTGGCCATATATGGATTCTGTTGTCTGACATCATACATACAATCCCCTTTATGCCCATATATGGAGATCCCTTTTATGCCCATATTATGAGTATCTGACATCACTGTGAAGTCACCTGTGATGTCACAGTGATGTGTCAGCCTTTTACGCCCATATATGAAGATCCCTGCTCTGAGGATCTGACATCACTGTGATGTCACATGTGATGTCACCGTGATGTGTGAGGGGAACCACCACTAACTGTCGGGCAAAAACCTTGTATCTCCAAGTTTAAAATGTGTATGTTTTTTCGCGAAGTAAAGCCTTGCTTCATCAGACAAGGCCGTTGCACAAAAGTAGTGAAAACAGTCGATCTATAAGCACACAACGCCTCGCGGTTGCGAGGCGTTGTGTGCTTGTAGATCGGCTGTTTTCACTAGTTTAGTTAATTTTTTTTATTATAAAAACGAACGGTTTTGGACATACAGTATAAGGTTTCCACCCGGCAACGACGATATATAGAGTAGAATTGGTCTGTAAATATAGGCCAGGGGGTGAGGTGGAGACTGAAGAGGTGAGTGCTAGGGGGTGAGGAGGAGGTTTTCAGACTGCGGTGGAAAACGAGGCGTGAGTGTGCAGTTCTGCCTTCCCTGGAGGTAAGGGGGTGCCGTGCCCTTGACTGCCCTGGTATGCCGTCACCAGTGTTCTGAACTGGAGGCAGCCAGCCACCAGAAGCCAGTATGCAGTGGTGGAAAAGTACTCACATTTATAGAAATACTCTGTTACAAGTAAAAGTCCAGAATTCAAAATGTACTTGAGTAAGTACAAATATCAAAAAGCATTGTGTATCCGCTAAAGCAATCCATAAATGGAATAGCTGTGAAAATGAATTAAAAACATGTAGCTCCATATATAAATTCAAGAGAATATACAAAAGTAATATGATACAAAAATACAGTAATATATAGAATAATAAACTGCACAAATGAATAATAAAATATATAAAAAAAAAAAAAAAAGAATAAAATTTGATAATTACAGGCCACAACCTGAGATTGTTAATAATGTAATTATTTAAATGTCATATACATATTTTTTGCTTTGTTTATATTATTATATTATATTTTGCAATAGTTTTGTTAAATAATTAATTAGAAGGGTAGGCATTATAAGCTTTAGCTTCAGCCTTCTCCTTTTCGGTCCAGCAGTCGTGTGCTGCTTTGTTTTTCTGTTTTGTTTTAACTGTTTCTGTTTTTATTATGTGAAATGTTTTGCTTTTCTGTTTTGTTTTTACAAATGGAATGTTGTTTTAAATGTAAACAATGACCGAAATAAACTTAAACTTAAACTTAAACTTAAAAGTACAAAAGTATTGGCATCAAAATATACTTAAATTACCAAAAGTAAAAGTAAAAAAAAAAAAAGCCTGTAGATCGGCTATTTTCAAATACCGTAGGTATACAATAGGGCTAACACAGGGATGCTGACAGAACCCTCGCTAAAAACCCCAGGACAAAAATACACTCATCCTAGACAGTTTGCCCTCTTGGCCCCCAAACTGTGGAATAAACTCCCTGTTAGGGTTAGAACTACTACAGACTCACTCCCTAGCTTCCGCAGTGGTCTGAAGACTCACCTCTTCAGGCCCCACCTTAGCCCATAGCACTTACTGTAGCACTCGCCTACCATCAACGACCATACATGAAAGCTAGATAGCATTTTTTTTTCTTTTTTTCTTTTTCTTTCTTTTTATTAACGGTCACAGCTTGACCGTATCTCTGTCTATAACACCTGACACTGTGGTTCCCCTGACACATCACTGTGACATCACAGGTGACATCACAGATGATCAGAGCAGGGATCTCCATGCATAAAAACAGGTGACATCACAGTGATGTCAGCTACTCAGAGCAGGGATCTCCATATATGGGCATAAAAGGGCTTCTGTGATGTCAGCTACTCGGAGCAAGGATCTCCACATATGGGCATAATAGGGATTCTGTGATGTCAGATAGTCAGAGCAGGGATCTCCATATATGGGCACAAAAGGCCAAGACAGATGGCCAAGACAAATGGCCAAGACAGATGGTGCGAGGTCGCTTTTTGCCCTTCGGCGTCTTACTGGTATAAAGCTTTTCACTAAGGGAATAGAGACAGGTACTGTAGGTCACGGACATGGATGGTTGCATCGTTCTGGATCATTTGGATGGGTTTTCACTGGACATGCTGCGAGAAACCAGCGTGCTCACATCTGTCAATGTCTCTCTCTCTCCCTCTCTCTGCCACCCCCCTTGTCTCTGTCTTTCTGTCTCATTCTCTCTCTCTCCCTCTCTCTCTCTCTCTCTCTCTCTCTCTCTCTCTCTCTCTCTCTCTCTCTCTCTCTCTCTCTCTCTCTGTCTCTAGGTCCCTCCACCCATGGTCTGTACAGTCTCCAGGTGCGCGTGGCGTCTCTCCCTCAGCTCCGGCAGAGTAAACACAGGTTCAATGCCTTCCTGCTCGGCCTCCTCAAGTACGTTCCCTCCTGCTCCTCTTCCTCCAACACACTGGGCCAGTGGTTCTCAAACTTGGACATTTGAAGGTCTTCCCTTAACTTTGACAGTGTACAAATGGAACCAAATGGACCCGTTAGGGTCCATTTGGTTCCATTTGGTACACCGTCAGAGTTACGACCTTGTAAGGGTCCATTTAGACCCCCATAAAGCAACCTAGAGAGTCCCTGAAATCCACTTTGGGCACTTTTCGACCGGCAAAGAACCGGTTTGGTTTCTTTCTCCCACCTATGGGATGAACCAGAGGTAAGCGAAAACCGAGTTGGTTCCGAACCGTAAAAGTTGGTTCCGAACGGGAACCACAAAATCGTTCGTTCCTCTGGTTCAATCATGGTTCAATCTGGTGGAAACGCAAGCCGGTTCACAAGAACGAACCAAGGTTCCAAGAAAGTTGAACGGCACTGGTTCTTGAACCAAGGTTATTTTGGTGGAAAATGCCCCTTTGAGAACTTCTGTACTAGGCTCTTTAAAGGGACATTAACACACTAAAGAGCAATAACAGCAACAATAACATTTGCAGTACTTTTTTTGTACAAATCCCCAAATCACAGATCTTTTCCATGTCTTGATTTTCAGCACCAAATCTCTGGACTTGTGGTTATCTCACCTTCAGTCCTGTAGCGGTGAGTTCCTGTGTTTACCCTAATATTTATTCTTTACACATTAATGAATACATTAATACTACTAATAAAGTTCTTCAAACAAGACACAAAATACAACATGTGTTATATAATAATAGACAATAATGGCTGTGAATGTGGTGACATCTGTACCTTTTGATGGTTTCACCACGTCTGTTACGTACTGTATGTGGTCAGGGTCATATTGGCCAAGCTTCCTGGGACGCTTAAATGGGTGAATGGATGAATTTCAAATTTTTCATTTTTTTTCTTGTTTTTTTGGTCTTCCCAGTGTCTCTTCCAGCCCCCAAAAACCCAGTTCATAACCTCTAAGTCTTGCCTTTCATTTCAGTGAGTTTCTGAATGGGCGTGTCTGAACGGTACTCTTTTGAAATCTGCCCTCAGTCTAGGTCACCTTTGGGCTCATTTCCTATTGTGCCCCCTCGAGAAGGGGGCGGTACTTTTTTGGGAGGCTATATTCTATTGAGACTATGGGGTGGGAGGGGTAAAGTGGTGCTAAAATTGGAACGATACAGAGAAGATTAGCATGGTGCCATGGTACCATGCTAATCTTCTCTGTATCGTCCCAATTTTAGCCCAAAGACAGTGCCCCGTTGCCAACAAAGGGCATTTTGGTATTGCATCTGAAATGGCTTGGGATTAGAGACAGACAGAACATGAAATTGAAATATCTGAGTGGTTGTTTGGCTAAAACCTGTATAAGACCGATTATAGACCAATATTTATTTAATATATATATATTTAAAAGCATGGTGTGGCCCCTTTAATGAAGTAAACTCATAAATAGCACCGCTCACTTCAAACTGTGTGTGATTTTTTTTATGGATGCAAGAACAACACTAACTTTGCAATATCACCATAAAAAAAATTTGAACATGTGTTGTCTATGCTGAAAATGGTGTTGTTGTTTTTTGAACAGCAGCAGTGGGACCTGTGACACAGCTATCATGTTTGAAAATGATTTGCACAGATTTGCTGATATTTACAACATCCCCCCCTGTCAGAAGGCCCATATTGATCAGTCAAACGGCACAGATGATCACTGTGAACACAGACCATTTGTTAAGACTCGCGTCATCCTTGGCGCACGAGCCAAGCCCTGCGTCTTCTTCACCAGCTGTGCTCAGCTCAGAAGATGGCAGACACGTTTGTCTTTTCAGAGGCCATTTCACAGTGGTGTAAAGTAACTAAGTACTTTTACTTAAGTACTGTACTTAAGTACAGTTTTGAGGTATTTGTACTTTACTTGAGTACCGGTATTTCCAATTTCCAATACTTCCACTTCTACTCCACTACATCTCAGATCCAAATATTGTACTTTTACTCCACTACATTTATTTGAGAACTTTAGTTACTAGTTACTTTGCAGTATACTGTACATTATACTATTATAAAACATACATAAAGCACTTTAGCCCTATTTTATACCGTGGCTATTTGAAAATAGACGATCTACAAGCTCACAACGCATCGCGGCGCGTTGTGAGCTTGTAGATCGGCTATATACTTTTTACAACACTGGCATTTCACAATAGTGGGGCTGCAGCCAGACGCTATTTGGGGGTCCTTCCTTGGCATGGAAAGGTTTTCAAACACATGTTTAAGTCAGTGGCTAGGGATGGGACGATATGAAAATGTCATGTCACGATTATTGTGTCCGAAGAAATTGCGATTTACGATATTATCATGATAATCAAAATACCTCCAACTAGTCGGAGGCCTTAGGGTTTTTTCCTGCTAATCAGTCTAAAAGCGCCACATTTTGCACAGATGTAGCCCAGGGCATGCTCTAATGATTTAGCTAGGGCGCCCGAGTCGGCGACCTTCGGGGTCGCCACAGCAGCCAAATCAAGTTGGGCTCCCATCGACTTTCTATACAGGAAAGTCGATTTTTTTCTGGGTATTTAAGTAGGATGTGAGGGGTCTAACTAGGGTTTTTTCATGATGCTGAATCCATTGCAAGCACAAAAAACAAAACACATTCCTTGGGCTACAAATGGTCCCAGAAAACGCCCACAAAACTGTGAAAAGTGATGACTCATCACTTTTAATCTCTAATTGGCTATCTTTTGGCAAACATTTGGTAGAGTGTTAAAAAAGTATTTCCAGGTCTGTTTGACCTATTATAGAGGCTTTAAGAAGTGGTACCAGATATGCAGCTCAGCAAATAAAAGGTCAATTGATCCCAGTGCATGATTGACAATTTCATGATAAATGTAAATCTCCAAAATACGATTATTGCGGTCGCCAAACGTATTTTTCCACTTGGAGACCCCCTTCTTCACTTCTGACTAGGGATGGAGCTCGTTGATTTTCTTTTTGATAATGAGCACCTTATCAATCCTGCTTATTGAGCCGGGCTTTTATCGAGCCCTGTCGAGCCCTTTACCTGTAGGTGCTCCGACGCGAGGGGCAACGAGGGTTTACAAAGTTTGGCGCGTGTTCATAAAAATTCAATGTTCAGAGCAGTCATATAAAGTTGGATATGCCAATCCTTTTATTGCACATAAAGGCAAAAAATATACAAAGATTCTTTTCCTCCAAAAAAATATTGAATGCCGCCCTGCACGGCCATGAAAACACGGTCAAAAACTGTTAGCTACCTAACTCATTGCACACCTGAGTGCAATCGGCACTTGCCGGGTATAAATGAGTTACCATGGCAACCAAATGATTGACAGATTGCCAGGCGCTACCATAGCAACCACCTGATATTGACATGATGTCATTTCTGGTATGAAGGCCAGACCATTCATTTAAAGGACAACTTTAGTTTTTTACAACAAGGGTTCATATTTTAGATTGTAATTAAAGAATATAAAAGATGAGTGTTAAATTGATTTATTTTACTTCTTTCAATTGTTTTAGAGATTCTTATTTCAGTGGTTGGGGGCATGCGTACAAGTGGCTAAATATGTAATTTTACACAGAATAAGCCCATTCCCAAGATACAACGCAACCTTTCATGGTTGGATGTGACTTATGGGGGCTAGTTACTGTAAATAGCAATAAAGAAACCGCTGGCTTATTGTGTCTAAAAATACATATTTAGTCACTTGTACGCATGCCCCCATGCGTACGCATGCCCCACATTTTAGCATGGTAAACGCGATAAAACAATAAAACAAAGAAAATGAAAACATTTTAATATAACACTCACTTTTTCTTTTCTCTAATTACAATCTAAAATATGAACCCTTGTTGTAAAAAAAACAAAGTTGTCCTTTAAATAAAGAAAACAAAATAAATACAAATGTAATGTTGGCTCCAACAAGCCCCCTATTGAGCGCTTTTTGAGCGGTGGTCACACCGTCTCCTAAACGTGGCCGTGTGTGTGGGTATCCGTCCGTGTCTGTCTGTCTGTCTGTCTGTCTGTATGTAGCCTGCAATACCTTTTCTGACCACACATGTTAAGGGAGGGGCACTGTTGTTCGGGCCAGGCCAGGCACACTCACACTCACTCACACACACACACACACACGCACGCACGCACACACACACACACACACACACACACACACACACACACACACACACGCGCAGCCTCCACCGCTCAGTTCACACAAGTGTGATTTTGATATTTTGTGGAAAGACGTTTTGACTGAGAAAAAGGTTTTAGAACCACTGGATTTTAAATGCTTGTCTCCGTGTGTCTCCTCCACAGATGTGTTGGAGACGTTCTACCATCCGTGCTCCTTCATGCGTCTCCCCTCCTGCCGGGGTCTGTTGGAGGAGGTGCTGCTGCTGCTGCAGCCCCTCAGCCTCCTCACCTTCAACCTGGACCTCCTCTTCCAGCACCACCACCACCTGGTGCAGCCGGCCAATCGCGGCCCGGAGATCCCCCGGCCCGGCCCCCCCGCCACCGCCGCCGCCGCCGCCGCCAATAGCCAGGAAGCAGGGTTCATCAGGCCATCACCACCGCGGGCGGCCAACAAAGTATGTGCTCAAGTGAAAATGTTCAAAAGTACAAAAATAATGACGAAGTACATTTTAGTCAGGAACACTCACGTCTAACTAGATTTAACCGTTTATTGTATAAATGGAATACAGTTAATCTTGGCGTTAACTACTTCGGTGCCGTATGTAAAGTGGGACCTCTTATATTGCCGTTTCACCACCAAAGGGTTAAAAAAATAGTGTGCACGCTGGTTTACGAATTCGTGCACGCTTTTCACAGCTTTCAAACAAAAAAATCTGCTTGGAAATCCATTCAGGCATTTAGGAGATAGAAGCCCTTATGTTTTCTTCAAATGTAAACAAACATGGCTGCCATGTTTGAAAGATGGGGTTGGTATGGGGGTTAAACCAGCAATTCCACGATCGCGATCATGCCTAGTACATTGTTGGAGGTCCTATTTTTTTTTTTTTTTTTTTTTTTTTTTTTAAAGTCGATAAAAGTCGATTGGCAGGGAAGGCCATAGTTAAAAAGACGATTTTATTATAGAAGTTGTTTTTTTGGCAGGGTATGAGTTAATGGGCTCTGCGTTTGGAGATGTTCCCTGCATTTTGGGCATGCTTTTCGAGCGTGCTAAGCAAAATCAGGGAACGCAATACCCCGCCATAGGGATACAATAGCAGAACAATAGCAATACATTGACATGTAACTTAGTCAAAACCACAGTATTTGAGCTTAACATCGACATGTAACTTAATCAGACAATATTTGAGCTTAGCCAGACAGATCGTGCAAAGGAGGAGGCTGGGGTGGAGGAGGCAGCTAGCAGCGAATGATTCCGAAGCTTGGGAAACCAAGCATGGGTAGAGAAAGCAAGCCGTATTTAAAGGAGCCTTCCCTACTGATTGAGAGCTTTGATTGGAGTATGGCAGTCATGTGACATAATGACCAGCAGATATAAGAATGAGGAATGAGAGCAGAGCTGACTGACAGCTTTTTTGGCATAAATCAGGGCTATTGAACACCCTTTACATTTGAGTGTTGGTTAAAATAATATTGAACCAATGGAAAGTAGTAAAAGGTGCTTGGGACAAAACCTCATAACTCCACACTTTCTGCCAAACCAGTTAACTCCACTCGATTGGCCCCCTCTTTTTTTCATAGATATGTGCTATTGAACACCCTTTACGTCTGTGTGTTGGTTAAAATAATATTGAACCAATGAAAAGTAGTAAAAAGCCCTTCGGTCAAAACCTCCACTTGTGCTCATTTTCCCGAAAATGAACATTTTGGAGTTGAGGTTTCGGCCCGACAGCATAGATATAACATATCTCTTAGCAAAATAACATGCATGCGTGTCCTGATGAAGCTGGCCGATTTGCGTGCGTGCCACCAAAACTGGGAGAAAAAATAAAAAAGTCGATGAAATAAAGTCGACAATTATTAGTGCGGTTGCCCCTGCGGGGGAAATACGCAAAGCTACATGTGAGACAGACAGCCATTCCATCCAGTCTCCGACACCCTGATATTCAGCATTGAGGGAGACAATAGACCGTTTGTCAGCCTTCTGATTGGTCCCTGAGACTCCCTGACTGGCCAACCAGAAAAAAACATTCACTTTTTGCTATCGGGGGTGGAGTTTGTGCAGTGGAGAATGTTGCTTCAGCCTTTCAAAAACTGTCCGCAGTGCGCGACACGGAGATCGGCCGGTACGGTGATAGCGACGGCAAGCGTCAAGCGATCTCGCTCATCATAACGAATAAGCTTCAACAAACTAGTTCACATGTACCTTATCAATGGTCTAAGAGTCACGATTGGGTACATATAATTTAAATGGGCAGAATTACGAAAAGCCAGCCTATTATGTGAGGAGAAACATTCTCTCTGTCCTCTTCCTAGTACCCAAGATGCAATGCGCTTCTCTTTCTATCTCTTATCCAGAGGATTAAACTAATTAAAACATTTATTTTTCGGGGGAAAACTACTGTTTTGCTATGTAATTACTGTACCTTTTTCTTCCCTTTTTATTAATATCACGTAGATGTGTTTTTTGTGGTACTTTATATAGCTGTAATGAGGCTATGAAGGGAAAAAAAATCCCATCCACTT
This sequence comes from Nannobrachium achirus, assembly GCF_963921795.1. Taxonomy (NCBI): domain Eukaryota; kingdom Metazoa; phylum Chordata; class Actinopteri; order Myctophiformes; family Myctophidae; genus Nannobrachium; species Nannobrachium achirus. Next base: position 13,397,513 of record NC_137811.1, on the reverse strand, counting down.
CCACTATAAAAGAATCTGCAAAGAGGATTCTGTCCCACTGGGATTAAACAAATTAAAACATATATTTTCGGGTAAATCCCCTGTTTTGCAATGTAACTACTGTACCTTTGTCTTCCCTTTTTATTAATATCACCTAGGTGTTTTTCCTTTGGTACTTTATATAGCTGTAATGAGGCTATGAAGGAGAAAAAAATCCCATCCACTTCCACTATAAAAACAATCTGCCCAGGGTTAATGTCCCATCATAGTAACAGGGCAGAATGGGGCGGGATTTGCAAAAGGGTTTATTAGCATGTCACCCATTTCACCAACCTTACCTTATATTACAAGATGGCACCTCTCACTCTGTCTCTCATTGGTGGGTTATAGACAGTTCACAAAAGCTGCCTACCAGGGATTCTATGCTAATACAAATGTCCTCTTCATGGAAAAAAAAGAAAGAAAAATTGGTCGGCAGATTTATGACACAGTTTATTGATCAGTTACATTATTTTCAACTTTTTTAGTTTTTATTTTAATTACATTTATATATATATATATATATATATTTATACTTTTTATTGCAATTATTTCAATTCATAATTCACATTTTATGTCCATAGTTGCAATCATTTTTCTTTTTTTTTACATCTTTTTTAAACACGTGCAAAAACCCACCACCTACATAACACAATAAAAATACATGGAATAAAATTAAAATAAAATAAATTTATATTTTTAGGGGAAACATTTCAACATTTCAATACAGCAATGTAGGACGGTATTATATTTTAAAAAAGGCCACTTTGTAATTTTTACATTTCATGACTTAAAAGCAAGTACTCTGAGTATATTTCTTGTATCTATATAAATGTATCTGCAGTGGTGGACAAAGTACTCAAGGAGTGGTAGACGGGCACGTGCACACATAGACATCAAAGGGGGCTCGAGCCCCTGCCCTTGGCTTTTACCCATCTGTAAAAAGTGCCCTCTCCAGACCATGAATGGAGTTTTTACTATGGTGAAAGAAATGCAAATGCCCCTCTTTCCATGCCATACCTGAAGGCAGCATTCAAGAGAATTGCCTTGTCCAAACTCTCCTGAACTTGAATGCAGCATTTTTTAAACTGTACACTGTTACACTGTATGGTTTTTGTTGTTTTTGGGTTGTCTTGGGTGACTTGTTGTTGTCTTGTTGTTGTGGGTTGATGTTTTTGTGTGTAATAAGGCTGAGAGTGCTCCTGGCACAAGCATTTCATTGTATGTCTGTACCTGTATGGATATGCATGTGACTAATAAACCTAAACCTAAACCTAAACCTAGCATCTTATGTTGAAGGAATTGCTCTCTGTGTAGTAATCCATGCTGTTACGCCACATCTCCAGTATTGACTTGATTATGCTTAGTTTAGTAGTGTGGTATCACACACCGAAAAAGACAACCTCCAAGCTCACAATGCGTCGCAGCACGACACGTTGTGAGCTTGGAGGTTACAACAAAATATTGAAAACCCTGTTTTCAATATTTTCACCAAAAGGCCCTTTTAGAAATGTCAGCCCCTGCCTCTCCAACATTCTCTGCACGTCCCTGGTGGTAGATGCACATCCCCCTCCCTCCATGACACTGCTCTTCTCACCGTCCATCCTTCTGTCCATCTGTCTCTGTGTCTCAGAAGAGCTGGACGCCACCCTGGCGTGATGGTGTTGTGTCATTAGCCTCGCAACAGCCAGACTCTGAGTTGTCCATAGACAACACATTACGCAATGACGTAGTTACTTACTTTGACTGACAGGTCCAGTCAGTAGCCACCAGCGCATCAAAACATCATTGGCAGAACAGCAAATACATCTTTTCCAGACAGAAATTCCAAAGGTGCAAAATGTTGTTCGTTTTTAAGTTATGAGATGCCATTGATTTCAGATAAAACTTCGCTTAATGCAGCTTTTATTTGCGATTTGTGAACTCGCGTCGGACATGGGGTCCGCCATGTTTGTTTACAAAATGCGAGAGCTGTAGCAGCCGCTCGACCAATCAGGAGCGGTGTGAGGCGGGTCGCTCGAAAATGCAGCCTTTTGATTGGAAATTAGAAACCCAAGTTCTAATAAAGAGGCTTGATGGGAGGGACACCAGACCGAGAAAGGAAGCACATTGGTGATGACTTAGCTCGGGATGTCCTGCAAGGCTAGCTAGTGTGTCATAGTGGTGTGGAATCACAGGCCATTAGATCTGTACACAGCAGAGAGGAGACAAGCTGCTTTGAGTTGATCTCTCTCCATGTTCTGTGACACTATGACCTCATATCGTCACTGTCGGGTGGAAACCTTTTAGTTCAAAAAGGTTACTTTTCAGGAAATGTAAAAAAGAAAATCACACCCAATGTGAAGTGAGCGGTGGTCGTGCTTGCATAACGTCTTCAATTGGTAATTGGTGATGTAATACAGGCTACACACACACATTGCTATGGCAAAACGCTGAGGAAAAAGACTAGGATATAGGTCTAGGATGTAATTGGTGATGTAATATGGCTACACACACACACACACACACACACACACACACACACACACACACACACACACACACATATTGCTATGGCAAAACGCTGAGGAAAACACATTGCTATGGCAAAACACTGAGGAAAAGTGGCTACAGACACACGCACAGCCACTCTATGGAGTGGTTTACCACCACTCAAAAAGGATCCAGTGCAGTTATTTAGTCATCACCCCTCTCAAAACCATAGACACACTAGTTAGTTTGTCCACTACTGTTGCTGTACTTAGTCATGGCTGCCAGTTCCCACCTGATGTCGTGTGGGAGTCCTGACTGGTCCACACTGTACTGAATAACTGCTAGCTTGCATAAGGACTTCAGACTAGGACTCAGGTCTAAGATGTACAGGCGCAGGTCGCCATATCCAAAGAGGATGACACGATTTCCCACCATGCAGCACTTTGCTGTCATCCTATCCGGGCCTTTTCCCTTGGTCTCAACCATCTTCCAGGTGAGAGTCTCTGGATTGAAATTCCACAGATCATTGAAGGTCTGGTTCCGGTTGCTGCCACCAAATATGTACATCTCTCCATTGTAGGCAAAGGCTGAATGACTAAAGAGTTGACGTCGTTCTGGAAGGAGCTTTGCAGAAGGAATGCTCAGCCAGCAGTTGGTCTCTGTGTCAAACACTCTCATGGGGTAGTATTCATCCTGGCCACTCCTGCCCCCAAATACAAACATCTTTGTCCCGACGATGGTGGCAGAGTGCCATATTGAATGAGGTGGTGTTGTTCCTCTGGTGTTAATTAAAGACCAGACCATTATTGTGGTGTCCAACTTGTAGATGTCATTAGTGAATACATTGATGCATACTCCTCCATGGACAAACATGAGCTTCCCAAAGACACAGGCTGAGTGACCCCCCCTTCCCTCTGGAACAGTCCCTGACACCTTGGGCTTCAACCACCTGTGGGTGTCCACATCAAAAGCATAAAGAATGTTGCATTGTGGGAAGCCCCCCCAGATGTAAATCATATCGTATGAGTACAGCTGTGTGGTACCAGCGCCTGGAGGGAACCTCTCCGCTTCCATTTGTCACCGGGGACAACTTCCTCCAGCGTAAGGACACTGTGTTGAAGATGTACACATCAATATGTTCAATGTCATTCACACTGCTGTTCGTTTCAAAGTAGTACACCTTGGGTCCTACAGGAACGGCAGCATTAGACCAAAGTGCTGGTCCTTCCTTCTGACACACGGCCCACCACAACATTTCACAAACAGACAACGACGAATAAAAGCAGCCTCTTTAAGTCTAGTTGAATACAACTGTATTGTTCTGACACAGTACATATTGGTACAGTGGACTCCAATTACTGATGTCATGTTGAAGACATCAGTCTTATCCAATTATGGAGCCCGGCCTATGCTCAACGTATTACTAGTTAGTTAATTCAACACCTTACTTGAGTTAAAAGTGTACGAGTATTGTTGTCAAAACATACATAACCAAGCATAACGGTCATTCTATGCTATCACTTACTGTATCACTTAGTGTACGGTTTGTGTTGTAATAATAGTATTATAACTAGAAATACTGTTCCTACCAAACAGTGTGGGCTCGCATGTAACACCATGTATGGGCACAAAGATCTACCCTTTGGCTGCACCTCATTGGCTAAGGGCCCTGCCTTTGTACTGTCGAGGAGAACTTGACTGATAGATAAATAATGAAGATAACATACGTTATCTACAAATATTTTAACTGTAATTGAGGTGTAAAGAGTACAATATTTGCCTCTGAGATCAGAATCAGCTTTAACGTCACATCACAGGCATAAAGGTGACAACTAATTGTGAAATGTATTTTAGTGCAAGCTGAAAATATCTGATCTACAAGCTTATAACACATAACATCATGAGTGACCGTTGTGAGCTTGAACACCTGCTATCTTCACTACTTTCGTGCAACGATTTGGGAACATGGGGAATTAGAAAGAATGCAATTCTGGGAAATTGCGACTGTGGTTGCCTCTTTATTGTCATGTTAGGGTTAGAGTTGAGCTGATTATGCTGTCGCTGACAGAAGCAGAGAGAGAGGAAAATCATTAGCGCCCTGATCGCACTCGTGCACAACAATTAGAATTAAAAACAAATGTAATGTTGGCTATTTATCGGGGATCGCATCCTGGTGAAATATCTGGCTGCGTGTAATCCCTTGTCGGTGATCAATCTGATAGTGTGAAAACCACAACGATATATGACAGCCGATTTCAAGAAAGACACTCCTATAGTGTGAAATACTTTAACGATCAGATGAGTCGGCGACACTTCCAAATCGTGCAGTGTGTTCAAGCCTTAAAGGAGTAGTTCACCCCCAAAATGGCTTTTTTTTCTATTGATTACTCACACCACGGAGACTTGAGTTCAATAATATTTTTTTGTATTTGTCGCATTCCTAATTCAATAATTTGATTACAATAAATGTACCCCCATTGATTCCGCATGGGGACCCAAATGCATTTGGGTCCCCATCCGGAATCAATAGGGGTAAATTTACTATTATAATTGTTTTGTCTTAGGAATGCGACAAATACTAAAAAATATTATTGAACTCAAGTCTCCATGGCGTGAGTAATCAATAGAAAAAAAGGTATTTTGGGGGTGAACTATTCCTTTAAGGCAAATTGCCATGTGAAGCTTGACCAAGCCTCAAGCTAGCATCACTCCCCCATTGAAATCAATGGACTTACTCTATAATGGTGATGTCACCGAGAATGCTGCTTCCTAGCTAAAAGTTCACCTAGAAAAAAGAAAAAAGAAAGCTACACTAGAACTCCAGTGCCTTGACCCTGTTGGGCAAACACGCTAAGGATCCAGTGACTGTGAAACCTCCTCTCCGCTTCTCTATTGTCTTTACAGTCGCACAAATGTGTAAGTATCAAAGTAATTGAATCCTTTATGGCTTGCTGCATATCAGAAATGGAACTTCTAAAATAAAATGTAAAGGTATTTTAAAATATATGGACATGACAAACAGACTGCTTTCAGGAGGTGTAGTTCCAGACTCCTTATAGCAGACCTGGGCATTGTACGACCCAGGGGTCGGGTGTATAAAGCCCTTTGGTTCACTCTGACTGGCCCTGACAAAATAAACACATTTTCATGGATCTGTCCCATTTCCTATAATTCCTCCTGATTGGCTACCATTGCCTTCTAAAGTTTGTGTCTGCATCTCCCGATTTAGGGAGTCTTACTGCAGTTACTGGTTTACTGAAGTCGGAGGTAAAGCTGTGTGTTTAGTTTGCGGGTAGCACATCTTGTGGGGAGCACTCTGTTTTGGCACGGCCCTCCACAATATTTTCTGTTGTTCATGTGGCCACATGGAAAAAATCACACCCGTGTGAACTGAGCGGTGGTTTACCCACCAACCCTTGTCCCTCCCCCCCTGTACTGTACTGTACATATTCTGTGTTCTATATCTATGAATTCGATGTGTTCTAGATCTATGAATTCTGTCACCTCCCCCCCCCCCCCCCCCCAGGCTAGTCTCAACAGCACCCTCTTACCCACCAACCCCTCCCCCCTTCCCCCCTGTGTGTGTGTGTGTGTGTGTGTGTGTGTGTGTGTGTGTGTGTGTGTGTGTGTGTGTGTGTGTGTGTGTGTGTGTGTGTGTGTGTGTGTGTGTGCCTGGCCTGGCCTGAAAACAGCGCCCCTCCCTTAACATGTGTGGTCATAAAAGGTACTACACCACATTCTTCAGGCTACATACAGACCCACCCACCCACCCACCCACATACAAACATACCTACACACACGGCCACGCTATGGAGACGGTGTGACCACCGCTCAAAAAACAATTGCCCACCCCTGCTATAGGCTATAGCATTCATTCAGACACTGTGGAATAGTTGTCTGGCTATAGGGTTAGCCTAATCCTGAATAGATGCCTTAATGGTCCACGTCACATTGATATAAACCAGTATGCGCACGCCGGTCGGCACCAAATGAACCCCACCGTTCATAGGATGCAATGGATGGCACTCGTGTTTAAAAATGCATTCCATCAAACTTTCAGATGCCGTTTTTCTCCCAGTGTGGAGGAAGAATGCTTAGGATTTTTACTGTAAATTCTCACTCTTGAAATATATAATCCTTAGTTTCTGTTGATTGTAAACAATAATAGCGATTCAAAACAGTTGTCCTTCAAACCCCACCTCTATTCACCGTCATCAGAACAGAGGGAGCGCTCCTCATGATCACCCACCCGATCCACTGGATCACCAGAGTGTCTACTGCTCGCCCAGCTGCAGTCCATGAAGCCTAATTATGCTCCGTCCTGCGACGGTGTCGCGCGCAGAGCCGCAGACCTCCAAGCTCAGAAGGGTTGCATTGGTGACGCGATGTGAGTTTGTATATCAGCTACTCTTGACGTGGAACACCGTTGCGCAATGAAGTATATATGTCTCGATAAGGGCGCACCCATGGGAGCACCTCACTAGCACACAAGAGGAGGTTCAATAACCAGTGCTCCTCAAAACAACAGGTTTGGGGATCTGTTGGGAATTGATTACATGATACAGTCAGCTGTGCATTCAGTCTCAATGTTTGTAAACAAATAATTGGTCTATACGATACTCAAGTAAATGTACTGTACTGTTCTCGCCACCAGGGGTCCCTGTCCAAGACGCGAGGAGGGGGCGGTGCCGGCTACCTGGAGAGCCTATCAGAGCTGGACTTTGGGAGACCTGAGACTAAGGAGGCCGCTAGTAGTAACGCGAGCTCCTCCCCGTCGGCCGGTCCCACAGAGGAAGCACCGGGGAAGTTGAGCAATGGCGACTCGGGCGTCGTTAAACCTCGCCCGCTCGGCCTGGGCCACACCAGTCCTCAGCTGATGTGGGTTCAGGAGAAGCACTTCAGAGGTCTAGCGCCCCCTGTTGTTGAGGAGGTCAGCCTGACGCAACAAGCGGAACAGGTGAGTGTCTAGAATTAATAATAAGCTACACCAGGGGTAGGCAACCATTTCGCTTCTCTTTTTTAGTCCTTTTTTTGCCCTGATTTGGCCGTTATGACCTCCCCACACACATTTCTGTGTGTTGTCACTTGACGCTGTATCCTACTGACTCACCTGCCAGCGAGGAGCCCCCACTGGGAGGACGTAGGGTATCCCTCTCTACTCCTACTGCCCAACACTCCCCTGCTGACTGACAGGTGCCGCCTCAGCCCTCTGGAAATCTTCATTTCATTTGCTTTCTATGAAAGCAAATGAAATGTAGACTTCTGGAGGAGGCTGGTTTACGAGGCTAGTTATCACCCTACCGTCTTGGCTTCCCTCCCCCGAAACACAGACCCATGGGCGGCCTTTGGTATGTTTCACCCGTTCAAACGGGCCTCGGCCACCAGGGGGCCTCCAAGAGCTAGTGCCTCATCAATAGCTCTTGAAACGGGCCTCCAGAGATTCCAAAGGCCGCCCCTGCACAGGCCAATTGTCTCGTAGACGCTCGACAAAGCTGGGTGCATTCGAACACCCAGCTAGACATGGCCAGGCATCGAAAACCACCTTTGCTTTTGCGAATTTGCATTCCTGCTGCTTATTAAATGGTAAAATAGTGCTTTCATGTACAGTAGCACCTTTATCCAGAGCGCTGTACAATGTGCGTTAGAGTGTTTTGTTCAGTGACAGGGCTTTCCCTGAAATGGCATTTGACAGGTCAGGAGGAATAGTAACACCATACAGGCCATTAAAGGACAAGTTTTTTTTTATATATATTTTAGATTGTAAAAGAAAAGATGAGTGTTAACATGTTTTCATTTACTGCTAACTATTGTTTTAGCGATTTTTGTATTTTGATTTTAATAGTTGGGGGCATGCGTAGTGGCTAAATATGACTTTTTAGACACAATAGGCCGGAAATTCCTTTGTTACTTTTTACACCCATTCCCAAGATTGCGGTGCATCTTGGGAATGGGCTTATTGTGTCTAAAAATACACACTTTGGGGGCATGCATGCAACTCAGAATCGTTAAAATCACTAAAACGATAGAAAGAAGTAAATGAACACTCATCTTTTCTTTTCTCTAATGACAATCTAAAATATGAACCCTTGTTATAAAAAATAAACAAAGTTGTCCTTTAAGGAGAGCTGCAGCGCTGAGAACAGTGTTGATTTCGTCGACTAAAACTATGACGAACTATGACGTGTGTTGTTTTTTTCACTGATGAAAACTAAATAAAAACTAAACAAAAACTAAGCTGTGATGACTAAAACTAAGACTAAATATATTGACAATTTCGTCAACAAAATAAAAACTAGACTAAAATATTATGGAGGGACTAGTGGAGAAGAGAGTCATTTTATGTTTGGTTAATCTCAGGTATTGCGTGCTGAAAATAGCCGATCTACAAGCTCACTGTGAGCTTGTAGATCTGCTATTTTCAGCACACAAACAATCGTAAAATCAGTCATTAAGATGCCATCAAGGCAAGCCAAAATACATTTTAGTCGACTAAATCAACTGTAGATTTAGTCGCCTAAAATCTTGTGATATTTAGTCGACTGAAATTAGACTAAAACTAAAACTTTTCAGGTGACTAAATTATGACTAAAACTAAATGACATTTTATTCAAAAGACTATGACTAAAACTAAATCAAAATTTGCTGTCAAAAACAACACTGGCTGAAAAGCAGCAGAGCTTCCTTCTATATACTCACTCTTAGGGATGGGTATCGTTCACCCTTGAATCGATACGATACCTTTTTCGATACCTGGGAATCGATAAGATATCCTTTTCGATACCATATTCGATACTTTTTATTTAAGTTTAACTGCTCTACCGCAGAAGAGGTGATGATGATAATTATGATCACACAGTGTGGCGGAGTGGAGAATATAGACGTTGGATAATCATCATAATAATAAACATTATAGGCTATTGTTGGCTATTTTCCACAGTAACAAGTGTAGCCTACTAAAGCAGTCATTAAACTCTCAGTAGCCCAACTGTTACAGATGCGACCGGCCAGGGGTGCGTTCCAGAGTATCGAAACGAGGTATTGTTCGTTTTTACGTGAACCGATACCCGATAGTATCGACGTCATGCAATCGATACCATTAAAAGTATCGCAGACGATACCCATCCCTACTCACTCTTATCCTGTTCCCCCATCCAGGTGCTCCAGCAGGGGTGGGGTGCGGTGGTGCGCTGGGGAGGCAGGCTGGGCCAGAACCTGACGGAGCTGGGTCTCTACGGAGCTCCGAGCCAGAGGGCGGAGGGCGGGGGGCTCTCTGAGCTCTCTGAGCCAGGGAGCGACTTCCCCCGGGTGGACAGCGGCGCAGCGGTCCCCTGGGGCCTGGGACGCTTCTTCGGAGCCTCCAAGCATGCCGGCAGCCCGCTGTCTGTCCACGCGCCAGCCAGGTTAGTGGTTCTCTCCCCGAGTGGCGTCCGGCGGACCCCCCCCGGGGGTCCTTGGGTTCCAAGGGGTTCCCTGAAAATAATGGTGTATTTCAATTGGGCCTTTTGACTCAGATGGTTTCAGCTTTCGGGAAGAGACCAAAAATACACAGGGTCCCCCGGGAAGCCAGTTTTAAAGTGATTAATGACTGCATGTTTGCAGAAAGAAAACGAGTGTCTATTCTAAACTGTAAAGTGTTGAGCTGCAAAAAAGGCCAAGGTAATAATGTTAAAAGGATATTTCACTTAAAAAAAAAAAAAAAAAAACTTTGGGTGATTTTATCTTCTACTCAGGCTTTTTTAAGTGGCTTGATTCAGTATTTAGATATTTGATATTCATTTGTATCAGAAAAACGACCCCTTCCTATACAAACCTCAACTTCTTGACTCTTTTAACCAAGATACAACAAAAACACCCGTCCTCGGTTCTGGTGACTCGTAATGCCCTCTGGATACGTGTGAAGACCGTGTTGTTGTTTCTTTTTTTTCTTCTTTTTTTTTTCAATAATGTTTTTCATTTATTAAAAAATAATAATAATAGAATACAACAAAAATATATATTAAAAATAAAAGAAAAAAGTTTAGGTTTAAATGAAGATGTTAGGGCGGTGGCAATTGGCATCCTCTGAAACTCCAAATTATTTTTCAAGATATGTTTCGAGAATAGCAGATCTACAAACTATTAGATTGGCTATTTTCAAATAGATGATGTATACAAGTGCTCATGTAGAGCCCAGTCGCTTCTTTTTGGGCTTGTTTTTCATAGACCTGGTTGCTTGTTTCACTCGCAGAATCTGACTGTGATCTCCTGCTATAGTTTAATGGAGCGTGAGTGGAGAATAGCGGCACCAGCTGTTTACCTGGAGGCGCTTGACTGCTAGTATTGGAAACCGTCTGCATTCCCAATCCCATCTATCATGGACTTATTTGCAAAGCCAAACACCACAGCAACCCCAGCTGCTGTGGACATAAACTACTTTTCAGACAAATGAAAAAGGAGGGCCCAAATACCTTGGAGTTGATTTGTCGTTTCTTCTTCTTTTTTTAATATATATATTTTGTAATTGCGACCGTCAGGTAGCAGTTACTATCAAAATCTCTACCGGCTGTCTGTCAGACTGTCCGTCACATGTCACGTCACGTCACACTATTGCCCTACTCATATCTCTGCCACCGTTACCCCTATCCATGCAAAACTTTGCACACACACTCCTTGGCTGCCAAACCACAACCGCCACCCCTCATTTCTCACCATGGCTGATTCTTGCAAAACACATTTTTGGACACTGCTCCTACAGATTTTGCCCTAACATCACGCAAAGCGGTACACAGTATCTCTAAAGTCATGTCATCAACATGGATCTGTCCCATTTCCCATATTCCCTCCTGATTGCCTATCATTGTGTATGCGACCTGATGGTCACGTATCTCCCGATTAGGGAGTCTTACTGGTTTTATTTTTTGTGATGGTACATTGTTTAGATTGATTTATTGGTAACAGAAAAAGACAATTAAAGGGAAAGTTCACCACCAAAATGACTTGTCTTATAGATTACTCACCCTATAGAGGATATTGTTTATGTTTTTTTTGTCGCATTCCTAAGCCAATCATTGATGACCAGCAGTGGTTCCCTATGGAGACACAAAGAGCCTGCTTCGTGTCTCTATAGGGAACCACTGCTGGTCATCAAATGATTGGCTTAGGAATGCGACAAAAAACAAACAAACTAAAACAAAAAAATCCATGAATTCAAGTCTCCATGGGGTGAGTAATCGATAGAGAAAAAGGTTATTTAGAGGTTGAACTATCCCTTTAAATCATCAACTAAATTGTATCGATAGTCTGCCTACTCTGCCTTTTGTTTTATTTTATTTTTATTTCCTTTATTTCAGTTGGTCTCACTTCTCTCTCTTTCTCTTTCTTTTGTTTTCTGTCTGTCTGTCTGTCTGTCTGTCTGTCTGTCTGTCTGTCTGTCGGTCTGGTTCTCCAGACGGCCCTCTGAGTGGATCGCTCCGGGGGTGACCGCGTTGACTCGCATGGTGAGCAGCACTTCCACTCCCATCCTGCGGAGGGCGCTGGAGCCCCTGGGAGAGTCCTACTACGCCGACAGAGAGCCAGAGTCACTGGAGATGACGGACAAGCCCAGAGCCCTCAGGTAAACCCTAGGGAACAAGACGAAAGGAAAGGACGCCAACGTCAACATTGGAGTCTATGAGAGCCGCCTGGACAGCTCATGAACAAACACTATGTCTCAACGATAGAGACCTTTAAAAATTCTGCTCTGTTGCTTTTCAGTGTGTACGCTGTATCATTTTATAGAGGTATCTAAAGAGCACAAAATACGTTTCTGAATTAGCTAGTATCGCGAGACTGTCCACCATGTCTGGAAACCAAATCGCGCGATATCTCCAAGACAGAAACGACCCCTTCCCCTGTTTAGATCCCTCAATAAAATGATGTACTGTGCACATCGAAAAGCAACCTGTGATATGTCTTCTTGTATTGTCCTGAAGCGATTACTGTATATGACAACCCTCTCAGTCATTCATAAATAGTGTTTGTTCATGAGCTGATCCAGCTGGCTCCATTCACTGCCATGTATTCATCAAACTTCCGGTGTGAGTTTTGCCACTGAAAGTGTCATGCAGGCAAGTGCACACATAGACATCAAAAGGGGGCACGAGCCCCTGCCCTTTTATCCATCTGTAAAAAGTGCCCTCTCCAGACCATGAATGCAGTTTTTACTATGGTGAAAGAAATGCAAATGCCCTCTTTCCATGCCATACCTGAAGGCAGCATTCAAGAGAATTGCCTTGTCCAAGCTCTCCTGAACTTGAATGCAGCATCTCATGTTGAAATCAAGAAATGTGTAGAAATTTTTCGATCAATTACACACCCCATGAAGCCTTGGATTCGTGGAAATTATTTAGTTTTTGTCGCATTTCTGAGCCAATAATTTGATGACCGAGTCAGAAGTCAGAAGACTTCGCCGATCCCACAATAGGCCTACGGATGAAGTATTTGAAAGGACAAAATACATTTCCTTTTTAACACATATGGTGCCAACCCCGAGTTTCCCGAGTTTGTATTGGTACTAGTGCTGTGCCAACCCCGAGTTTCCCGAGTTTGGGCCGTTTTTGAAAAAAAAAAAAAAAAAAAAAAAAAAATCAAAATTCTTTTTTTCAAAAAAATTCTTTGGACCTCCAGAAATGTATTAGGCATGATCGCAATCGCGAAATTGCATGTTTAAACCCCATACCAACCCATTCTTTCAAACATGGCAGCCATGTTTGTTTACATCTGAAGAAAACACAATGGCTGATAAATCATGAATGCCTGAACGGATTTCCAAGCGGATTTTTTTGTTTGAAAGCTGTGAACAGCATCTACACACGTGGTGCATCATCTAGGCATGGGCGTGCACTTTTTACACACTTGCACAATTACATGGAAGTCTATGGTAACCATGGCAACGCGAGACATTGAAGAGAAAAAATCATTGCAACATAATATCCATGCATTGCTGGATTTAACTTTGGACATTTTCAAAAGAATTTGAAACGTTAGGTCTGCATAGGCTACGTCATGGGTCTTCAACAGGTGGTCCGGGACCCTGAGGGGGTCCTCAGAGTTACTACAGGGGGTCCTCCAAATCCGCCGCGTCTTTACCGTAGTAATGCATGGCAGGAAAAGCACTTATACAGCAAAAAGAAATAAAAAATGAAACGAAATGCTTTCTGTGGGCGAGGCCCCTCAGGGCCTCACTACTACTCTGAGAGGAAGACGTTTGGTTTTGAAGCATTTTGAGTTGAGTTGCATGGCCTCAGTTTGACCTTTATGTGATAGAAACTTGTTTTTTCCCCTTTTTTATATTAACCACTTGAACCTAGCGTCCATATCCAAAGAACTTTAAAAAATAGCAGATCTACAAGCTCACAAAGCCTCGCAAAGAGGTTTGGTGTAGAGGGGAAAAGAGCAGACTAAGTAGTGAGCTTGTAGATCGGCTATTTTCGGCAAAGAGGTTTGGTGTAGAGGGGAAAAAGAGCAGACTAAGTACAGAGTGAAAGGACATGTTTATTAAAGGGCCTACACCATGAATTTTCATTTTTCCAATTTTTATGTATTTTCTTGGTGTCCCACCAGCAACTTCTATCCTCACAAAGTCCTATTTCTGACCATTGTGTCTTTCTCAGTTTATGGGCAGATCTATGTTAGCATGTCTCAGAACGGTCCTGATTGTGAAATGTCAGATTTGTGATGTCACAAGGCCTGAGAAGGAGGCAGGAGGAGCTGGGAGAGGGTTGGGGAGGGGTGGGCAGGCCTGAGAAGGAGGCAGGAGGAGCTGGGAGAGGGTTGGGGAGGGGTGGGCAGGCCTGCTGAGCAGGAGGTGGGGAGGAGTGTGGGGCCAAATCTGGCTCAATAGTGCAGTCCTCCCACTCAGGACAAGGTGGTACTGCAGCTGAAAATGCTCTGAAAGCCAGGCAGAAATGACAGGGGCTCTGTATTCAGGAGTGGTAATTTAGCCTCAAACCTTCTCAAAAACGTTTTTGGGACACAAACAGTGTTATATAAATTATTTTTAAATGCATGGTGTAGGACCTTTAAGTATTGACAGTTCACGTGGTTAAATATCCGAAAACACACATTAACATGAATCTAAAATACACTGATGATCGTGCTGTCAAACGTTGAAATTATATGGAATATATGAACAGGTTGTGGGGGTCGCTGCTTCATCTCTCTCTCAATTAAGGGGTCCTTGGCCAGAAAACGTTGAAGACCCCTGGGCTACATCATTATCTCTCACTTAATGCGTGTATTGTATTAATAAAGCTAAATCTGAAAAGTAAGATCTGTCTATTCTGTCTGTATAACCATCTGTCTGTCTGTCTGTCTGTAGGTCTGTGAGGACGCTCTGTGACCATTCCGGGACGGGGGAGGAGGAGCTTAGCTTCCACAAAGGGGAGGAGCTGGAGGTCCTGGGAGGCGTGGACCATGATTGGATCCGCTGTCGCCGGGGAGACAAAGAGGGACTGGTGCCCATTGGCTACGCCTCCCTCATCATGTGACATCATCATAAACAGCTGCTGTCGACGAAAATTCAAAAGAAATAGTGAATTAACAACAACAACAAAAAAGCACGAAAAAAAAAAACAATACGATCTTTTCAGGTGAATAGTGAGGTTTCCGTCAGGGGCCAAATCCACAGAAAGTGTTTTTATTTAATTTTTTGGAGCGGCGGAGCGCACGAGAGCCGGAACATTCGACTGACCGTCAGACACGTTGATTTCCGTGGCGCGTTAAGCCCCATTGGGACGTTAAGCCCCATTGGGACGCTCCGCCCTGTTTCTTCCATAGAACGGAAAGTGAACGGGGGAAGCCATGCGGCTGTCGCGCACGCGCGGGTGAGTCCGCGGTGAGTGGCGTCCCAAAAGTAGTGAAGTATTTTCGACTTATCACCCCCAGGGGGCGCTTTGCAGAAAAATAAAAAAAGACGTAGAGGCACTAGGAAGAGGAGCGATTCGCCATGTCTTTACCGTAGAAATGCATGGCAGGAAAAGCACTTACAGCGAAAAGAAATTTAAAAAAATGAAACGAAACGCTTTCTGTGGGCGAGGCCCCTCAGGGCCTCACTACTACTGTGAGAGGAAGAAGTTTGGTTTGAAGCATTTTGAGTTGAGTTGCATGGCCTCAGTTTGACCCGGGCTCTGGTTTTAATTTGCATCGACGGGGCAATCTGCAAGGCCCCTCCTCCCCCCTCCACCCCTCGCCGCCTCCCGAACAGGTCAGATCGATGGCGATCCTTCTGCCGTCGTGATCTGCCTCCGCTTTGAGTTTTCAAAGGGGTGCGTCCAACGTTGCAGCAGATAAATCGATTATAGTCCCGGTCGGCTCAGAGTTCGGGGGAAGGGCGAGACCTCGGCCACCGCTGCTGCTGCTGCTGTCGGAAGTGATGACCGAACTCCCCGTTCGTTCGTTCGTTCGTTCTTTCATCTCCTCGCTACAAGCTGCTAACATCTGAAACCTACCTCCTCCTGCGGAAGAGAAGTCGCTGCAAAACCCCATCGCCATCGGAAATAGACAATTTTCTACAAGCTTGCGATCTTACAAATCAGCCGATTGGCTGGTGTTATGAGGAGGGCCGTCGGTTGACAAGCGCGAGTGATTGGCTAGTTTCACTCTTGGCTAGCAGGCGTTCAAATGGAGAAGCCCCCCCTCCCGATTTGTACTTGGTTTTGTGCGCAACCAAGTACACCAATCCCCTTTTAGAGTAGTGGTCTCGTAGCTCCCGTTGCGCACAATAATTAATTAATTAACCGATTAATTAATTGACAGTGATAATGTTTAGTGATCCGTAGCTGTGTTCCGTGTTCTACTGACCCCTTGACCCCGCCTCTCACTCCAATCTCTCGGCTCCTGTGAGTTTGAACATGTTCCTGCAAACATATTTGACTGTATAAATATACATATGACAGATATATATATATATATAACAATATAAATACATAGTTCTATGAATAGAGATTGATTATCTTCTTCTCCTGAGATAGATAAATAAATAGATAGATAGATAGATAGATGGATGAAGAAGAGGGAGGTGATGGCGAAACAGGAAACCACGGCTGTGAAGTGCGTGCGCTGTGAAGTTAAAATGCGATCGGTACTTTTTTTCGGTTCCAGCACTTTTACATCTGCATCTCACGTCAATACAACGAGACACATGCACACGTGTTGGGTGTGTGTATGTGTGTGTATGCACACGCGTGTGTGTCTGTGTTTGGCTTTAGAATGATCAGTCTCTTCTCTCCTGCGTGTTTGTCATATCGCCATTTGTCTTGATGCTATCGTACCCATAAAGGTTGTTAAAGACGAACCATGTATGCATTGTACTGTGCCAGGAATGACAATATCTATCTACTGTATCCCATATAGATGACGTTCTGCTTCTCAGACAAAACAGTACTCTGCAACTGCTGTAGCTCAAACCTTCTGCTTCTTGGGAAATCTCACCGACAGACAGACAGAGAGACAGATGTCGAAATAGCATTTTCGGAACTTTAAGTGAATGGCGCAAGGAATTACCTAAACCGTGACGCTACCGCGTCTCAACTCTAGCTCCGCGGGCAGACGCTAACTGCTAGTTTTCTAACTATATCGTTTATGGTTCACCTGGTGTCCTAATTACAAGTCACTGGACCGAAGGAATCCAAACCAGAAGCAGCCTGGGTTCCCCCAGGAAGGGACTTGAGAACAGTGTGTGTGTGTGTGTGTGTGTGTGTGTGTGTGTGTGTGTGTGTGTGTGTGTGTGTGCGCGTGTGTGTTGTTGGTAAACCTGCTGTGGCGTTCAGCTAATGCTGCGTTCACACACTACTAGCGACAAAGCTACAAACCGACCAAGCGCGGCCACGCTACATTGTTGCAGAGTCTCTCGTCTCTTGTCGCACAATCCACACTGCATAAATGAAACAGGTTAGACAGCACAGGGAACTGCACGGCAATAATTCGCTTTTTTTCTTCCATTTTGTGGGACGGAGCAGAGATTGTGGGGGAACGCAGAGGGAGTGGATATGGTCGTGGGGAAAAAAACACATGATTGATAAACACTTGACTGCATCATTGGGAGCGCTGAAAAAATGTAGAAGCCAGCTCAACTTTTAATTCATTTCCATGTAGCTTTTGTAGCTCAACAACGCGCAGCATCGAGTGTAGCTCGGTGTTAGCTTCCCGTCAAAAAAACGACTTAAGTTGTAGCCTGACGCTTTGTTGCCGCTAGCGTGAACGCAACGTCAGTCGTCCCTCCATTACATTCCATTCCACTCCACGCCTGGTTTGGATCATCCATATTAATGCTGGTAGTCTTGTAGATGTAGTGACTGTGGACGTGACTTGGTTATTTTTGAATGTTACTCATAGTCATAGATACATTTAGTTTGTGCCATAATAATACAGTATATATGTGTTTGGGTAGTTATAGCGTAGATTGGATATTAATGACTACTATGCATATTTATGAAGCCATTTTGTTCATCGCTTATTTATCTTTAAGGTAATTGGTCAGCCAGCTGACCCCGCCCTCATTTAGTTACCGGAGAATCCGCGCTCGAGTGTCGGATGTTCTGATTGGTTAGGTGAGTGCCACACATACCAAACAGTTGTCTTTTGATTGAATGCAGGAAACGTCCCATGCACAAGCGTCTCCGTTTTGATTGGTTGGGGGGGGCGAGTATTCCTACCGTAGGAGACGGGGTTGCATAAATTAGAAGGCGCGGCTTGTGATTGGCTGGAGCGGAGGTCTGGAGCGCTCGGCTGTGGTCACTTGGACTGCGCGGGCGTTTATCCTGCGCTTGCCCAGGCCGTAAATATAACGATTGCATTCACCACGGCTTCGTAACGGGCACTCGCCTGCGGCGCTCGGGCGCGAAGAGCAGGACCAAGGTCCGCTGGCCTTCGCGCCGCTTGCAATGTCGTGGACAATAACTGTGACATATCTAACCATAAAACGAGCGCTCCTTCAAACACCGTCTCCTACGTTTGGAACAATAGCGGTTGGGGGAGTGTTCCGTGTGATGTATCTCTCTCCTGATTGGTTGTTGGGGAAAGAAATGTGAGATGTGTCAAACAAAAAAGCACTTAAGCGCTATCATATGACAATAAATGAAAAGATTGCTGGCCTAAAAGCTCACAATGCTGTTGTATTGGGACATATCGTGAGCTTGTACATCAGTTAATAAATGTTGGCAAATGTTCTAATATTGACTCTAGTCTACACCAAATGTCTTTGCCAAAAAATAACCAATCTACAAGCTAGAATAGGGACTTGGAGGGTGCACATGCATTTGTACCCAATGAACAGAATGTAGGCCAAAGCCTTGCGGAGAGGAATCGGATGCTAAAGAGATTAAAAATAGACCTCATATTGAATTATGTTGACGAAGCATTAGTGTTGATTTGAGTGGACGTTTCATTTTATTTTTATATTTTCCACATACGAGTCATTGACATTCTTGTTTGAAAGCTGGTGATTTAATTGAACGTTTTTAATCGATGCTATTTAATTGTCCTGGGTTTTTCTTGAAGTGTTTATCCTACTCTTCTCATCTCTATCTATCTCTGTATGCGTGTGTGTGTGTGTGTGTGTGTGTGTGTGTGTGTGTGTGTGTGTGTGTGTGTGTGTGTGTGTGTGTGTGTGTGTGTGTGCGTGCGTGCGTGCGTGCGTGCGTGCGTGCGTGCGTGCGTGTGGGAGCGAGTGCACGTAGCAGTGAGTTGTGTAGCGCTATCCTCTGATGTGTTGTAGCCTACCCTGTAGCCTATGCTCGGTCTGTTCCTGTTGCACATTATAGTACACAGTGCCCCCTAGTGTCAGTCACTGTCATGGCCCCTGCATGTGCTTGTTTGTAAATACAATAAAAAAATTCTCTATAGAAACCAAACCCGTCTCTTGCCAGTGTTTTCTTTTTCTGTTTTATTGTACATAAAACCTTTCATACACGACAAAACATTATGTCTGCACTCTGCACACCAAACCTGAACAATAAGGCGTTTTGACATTTAATATCATCATTGTCTGCATATCTATATCAATTGGTCAATCTATTTCATTTGTCATTCGACACAAATACAAGGTAACAAGTGACATGAAATGCCTCCTATCCAATATCTAGGTCCCTTACTGCCACACCCAAAATTAAAATGAAAGCACACCATGATACTGACATGTTACTGACCATAATACTGACCATGATACTGACCTACTGACATGATACTGACATGATACATGACCATGCATGATACTGACATGATGTTGACCAAGATACTGACATGATACTGACATGTTACTGACATGATACTGACATGATACTGACCATGATACTGACCATGATACTGACATGATACTGACCATGATACTGACATGATACTGACATGATACTGACATGTTACTGACCATGATACTGACATGTTACTGACCATGATACTGACATGATGTTGACCATGATACTGACATGATACTGACATGATACTGACATGATACTGACCATGATACTGACATGTTACTGACCATGATACTGACATGTTACTGACCATGATACTGACATGATACTGACATGATACTGACCATGATACTGACATGATACTGACATGTTACTGACCATGATACTGACATGATACTGACCATGATACTGACATGATACTGACATGTTACTGACCATGATACTGACATGATACTGACATGATGTTGACCATGATACTGACATGATACTGACATGTTACTGACCATGATACTGACATGATACTGACATGATGTTGACCATGATACTGACCATGATCTGACATGATACTGACCTACTGACATGATACTGACCATGATACTGACTACAATATTGACCATGATAGTGACATGTGTGTGTGTGTGTGTGTGTGTGTGTGTGTGTGTGTGTGTGTGTGTGTGTGTGTGTGTGTGTGTGTGTGTGTGTGTGTGCAATATACGGTACTGTACTACACAATTTATGACACTGCATTATTTCACAGCTCTCCTGTGTATTATCATATTCTTATAAAGAAATACTGGTTACACCAATTGATGCAAGTTGTGTCAAATGGCTGAACATGTAAATGTTCTCAAATGCACTTTAATCAAGTCTAAGTATTTCATATGTATTTAAACATTACACCATTTCCTTTTTCTTTTTTTTTATCAGTCAAAACATCAGCAATCTGCGGTCTCGGGACTCGGAATCGAATATTTTGACAGGATTCTATGCATGTCTATAAATCCTTCTTCTAAATCAGTGGTTCTCAATCCTTTTCATGCCAAGAACCCCCAAAATGACATGTAGGCCTATTTTGCCGCAGACCCCCCATCTCAAAATATGCTGTTCCAGGGCCCACCCAGAAGCAAAGATCTGAGTTACACAAGTTTGCTTTGGAAAATATATATTATTCAACAATTTGCAAACATTTTCACCATTTTTCTAAAACAGCAGATCTACAAGCTCGCAGCGCAGCGCTCGGTGCCACGATGTGAGCTTGTAGATCTGCTTTTTTTCCAATAGCAAATGCATAACATAATGGTTAAACTTAAGTGGTTTCAGGTCTTATTAAAAAAAACAGACGGCCAGTGTTTAGTAGACATGAAATGCTTTAATCGTCATAGACAGAGGCAAAATGTTAGAACCAGCATTCTATGGCGTGGCGTTTATACGTTTATCATAGATATTCATTAGAAGCAACAGGACCGGGGATTACGTAATACAGTATGTCATGCAAACTAGATAAATAACTCTTTATGTAACTTGTACCCTCTGCTATAAAGTTAATCCTCCACTGGTGATAATGTAGTGCTCTTAGTTTATAAAAGAAAGAGACAAGAAAATGTACAGTACACGCAGAATGTAAACAGTCAAAGAAATTGCACTTTCTTGGCTTGTTACAGGAAGTTGTACTAAAGACTACTAAAAACAGCAGAAAAACTGGAACTAACTCACTTATTTTACCACTGATTGTCTGACCAATAGAGAAAAAAACAAGAAAAACTCACACTAAAACAAAAAAAAAACATAACATAAAAAAGTCAAATGACATAATTCTAGAAAGATTCATAATACAATCATAGTCTTTTTTTTTTTTTACTTTTTGTTTTTTAAAGAGAAATATTCGATACAAGCATATTGGTCAGTTACATCATCTGTTAGAAACATCTTAGTAAAATGAAGGGTTTTGATTATTGTATGAATAATATTCCCACTATTATCATGTAAATGTAGAGCTTCTGATATGACAGATTACTGTTGATAAGAGAATGTACATTCACACACGACTCCTCTCCGGTTCTATAGCTATGGATTCAACTTAACTAACCTACCTGTACAGGAAACAAAGAAAACAAAATGACCCCAGCTGTTCACAACTTAAAATCTCGAAAGGAAGGAAGTCCTTATTTAGTCTTTACGTAGTCCTTGTGTAGTCCTTATCGCGGGAGATATTGCTTTTAAAACGACTGCATGAATTCACTTACTTAGGCGCAATACTTGCCCCTACATAGACAAAAAAAGCACTAACGGCATTTCGCATGTTTTAACCACTTAAACCCTTTAGTATTAGAGAACTGCACTTTAGTTAGAACTGTACTTTGAAGGGTATTATTTTCTTCTGTCTACTCTACTTTTTTTTTTTTTTTTACAGGGGTTCAAGTGTTTCAATGTGGTTTGTCTGT
Source organism: Nannobrachium achirus (assembly GCF_963921795.1). Lineage (NCBI taxonomy): Eukaryota > Metazoa > Chordata > Actinopteri > Myctophiformes > Myctophidae > Nannobrachium > Nannobrachium achirus. The sequence goes on along the minus strand of NC_137811.1, from coordinate 13,375,375 downwards.
GTAGGGCAGAATACATCATGGCACTTCTATATTTAGAGCATTCTGGGTAAAAAGAGAAACTCGAGCTTTTCATTCTCAGGACATTCTGATTGTCGATGCTACCCGCCATGACGGGAGCAAAGAGCGAGCGAACATTCTGCCTGCGGGTAAATACAAAAACGCACGTCTTGGCGCCAAACCCGCTTCGCCCCCCCGATTCACTCTTTCTTTGGCTTGACAGGCTGAGCTCTGAGCCGTCTGGGCCGTCCTGAGCATCTAAACCAAACCCCTCAAAAGACAAAACTAAACCCTCTGCAAACCCGTCGATTGAGAGGAATACGATACGATTTTCAATATTGAAATATGCCATTATTATACCTTAGAGGAGTTGTGTGGAAATAGGAAAAAAAGTTCCCCCCCTTCTGTGTTGCCTAGAACTGGAGGATTGATTTTGGGGGTTGTATTGTAAAGTACAATGTGATGACTTCACACATTGCACTTTGTACAATACAAACCCCAAAATCAATCCTCTAGTTGAAAATGGGTGGTCTTCCCCTTTAACCCCCCAATCCCCCCACCCCTCCCTCTCCAGAAACAAGAGGGGAGGGGGGGGGGGGGGGGGGGGGAGAACATTCTCTCCGTACGGTAAAGCCACCGTAATAGATATCTGTAGTTAGACAGTCACTCAATCTGCTCTTTCCAAAAATAACCTCTCTCTCTCTCTAGAAAAAAAAAAAAAAAAAAGTCTCAGTAGAGAATCTATTGCCTTTTCGCTGCCAAAATACCTGCTGCTATTTTTATTCCCTGCTTCCATTTATGCAAAAAAAACCTCCTCCTTCAGCGAGGAGGAGACGACCGGAGCTAGAGGCGTCTCCGTGCCCTGAAATGGCTTCCTTCTCCTTGTGTCCTTGTGTCCTTGAGTCCTTGTCTCCTTTCCTTCCCTGCGTCGATAGAAAACCCTTTTTTTTTCTTCTGAAGTTCAGAAGACCCGAATGAGGAAGCCGAATGATTTGTAAGGAAAAGGGGGAAAAAACTAAAAAAACTAAACGAAAACACTAAACACTAAACAAGGGGGGAGGGGAAAAATGTTCTTAACCGCTGCCTTATATACCTTATACCAAGCCTTATACTTTGCCGTATGACAAATAGCAGAAATAGCAGATCTACAAGATCACATGACACGTTGTGAGCTACTGTAGCAGATCTGCTTATACGTACTGTATATCTTTGACAAATTGTGTAAAATCTACGCTCAAAATAGGAATTCCAGGGTTAACATATTACATTTGTAATTAAACTGTCAAACTATGATATCACCAGTCACAAAAAGGAAATGCATGGGTTCGACAATTTGGATTGGCTATAAGCTCAGAGTCAGAGAGATCTCTGATCGGAAAAAAAAAATCACCTAAACGTAAGTCCGCTCACCTTTTTTTTGTATTACGGTACATTAATCTCTGTAATATATAATTAATCCCAAAATAATCATATTTTAACTGGAGACCCCCCCCCCCCACCCACTCTGAGGAGCACTTGAGTTGACATTACATTTTGTATAACACGGTTCTATTGTGAAAATAGCAGTACTACTTGCTCTACTTGCTCACAATGCCTCGCAACACGAGGCGTTGTCTGGGTGGTTGTTCTGGGTGGTCCCTGGAACTAGATATTTTGAGATGGGGGTCCGTGGCCATATAAATATCATTTTGGGGGTCCTTCACATGAAAAGGTTTGAGAACCACTGACATAGCAGTCTCTCAAGAACAGACTAACTGAGCTCCAGTTAAGTGAAAAGGACCTTTTCTTTGACGATGGCTAAGCCAGATTGCTGACATAGAAACATAGGTTTTTCAAAATAATCTTAAAAGGATTCAAAAGACACTTATAGAATCGGGTCAAAATTCAAATGTTCACGATTTTTCAAAAATAGCAGATCTACAAGCTTGCAGCGCGGCACCGAGTGCCGCGCTGTGAGCTTGTACATCTGCTATTTTTCAATAGTTAAAGCATAAAGTAATGATGGGTTAAAGGGCTTTAAAACACTGGAGAGTGTGATGAATAAATGTGTTTAGTGTCAAACTATTCATATGGTGGCCTCATTCATATGGATTGACCTCGTTTTGAAAACAAAAACAAAACTATTACGTCACTTTCTTGCATTCTGCGTGGTTCTGCGCATGACTCAAACAACACTGAAAAAATATATACTTTCGGGCAAATTAATGGCACGAAAAAAAAAACGAAATAAAATAAAAATACTCCCTATGTGTAAAGCCTAGTTCAGGCCAAAGATTTGCAATGTCACAAAACCGTTATAGGCATGACTCGTAGTCGTACTCCAGTGGCACTTTGGCCAAAAAGCTTGCGAGCTTGTCTGCCGACTATTTTCGCCGAGCGCCACCGCCGTACGACGGAGCATAAATCTAAAGCGTCGGAAACGTTTGCGGCGACAGATTTTCTCAATAACATCCTTTTCTCAACCTCAACCCCTCGTTTCAAAAAGGTTGACATTTCTCCCCCTCTCTCGGGTTCCATAGAAAGTATATCACACCGGAGAATTAAAGTCCCTTTCTTTTGAATCTCCGAGCATTTTTTTCGTCTCTCTCTCTCTCTCTCTCTCTTTTGCCAAAGAAGGCTTTAAGGTGCCAGAGTGTCTCGTTTTGTTTGTTTATAGTGTGTCTCTCCACTCAGCAATGCAGTCTTTTAGGGTGCTCGTAAAGGAAGCAGCACTAGTGCAAATTCATTGGTAGCTGGTCTGTTTTACAGTCACATCGTTTTTTCGTCCTTTCAAATCCCCAGGACGAGAATGTTTGTTGGTGAACATCTTGACGCTGTGAAGAGCGGGAAGGCTGGGGTTCTCGTCCGCGAACGAGGCCTCTTTCTTTCGCGTCCGTTGTGTTCTCCACGCGCCACGCTTTGACATCTTGTTCTCTGCGGCAGACAGAGTGTGGGGTTTGGGGGGGGGGGGGGGGGGGGAGGGTGTTGTGTGACATCACTTCCTGTCTGTCTGTCCAATGGCGGCCCGGGCCTCCACTCATGAGATGTCCCTCCTGAACAAGAGAAGAGAAAATACATATATTCAAAGATTTGCACACATCTTCACGACTTTTTCAAAATTCACTGGTTAAAGCATTCAATAATTCTAGGCCTAAATATCGTTGCTGTCGGATGGAAATCGTTACTTTTCAGGAGATAGAAACAGGAAACTGTGTTCTGATGGATCCAATGTGGTTATTTAGTCACGCTCTTGTTAATACTTTTCATTGGTTCAATATTTATAAAACCCACAGACAGTGTTAAAAGAGAACACCTCGACCTGTTTTATGGAGATAAACTAACAACAAAATAAGGTAAGAAAGGCATTTAGACCGGAATTCTCCTTTAACCAATTTGTCCCGGCCACCGGGCCAACCCAACGGGCATGTGATTAAGATTTAAGATTTCTGTGTGTTACAGCCGTGCGAGCAAGTATAAAATAGGTAATTTGTTTGCTAAATAAATAAATAAATAAATTACCAACAATGACAATATGTCAGCTCAAGTCATAACAAGAGGTATTTATGAATAACTAAAGAAGTAGTAATACTAGTACTAGTACTACTAGTAGTAGAAGTAGTAGAAGTAGTAGGAGTACAGCAGTAGCCATTATGCCCTGTCTGTAAAAGTGCTCTCTCTCTACAGACCATGGATGTAGCACTTACTAGTTTGAAAGAAATGCGAATGCTCCCTTTCCATGAACGCATTATTCAAGAGAAGCTTTTCCAAACTCTCCTGAACGTGAATGCATCATGTGGGAGAATCTCAATAGTCCGAGGTCCCATTAGTCAGAGTAAGGTTAGGGTTAGCATTCACCAGTGTCGGCAGGTTAGTATTCACCAGCGTTGGCAGGTTAGCCTCGGACTACTGGGACCTCAAAACAACGGGACCTCGGAACAGCGCTACCCGCCCGCATCATGTTACTTACTTACTTAATCCTCTTCGTTCCTGGTGGAACATAAGGCTGTGACTATCTGCTTCCATCTGGTCCTATCCTGTGCAGCATGTTGTGCCTCGCCCCATGTAAGGTTTACCATCTTCATCATGTTATGTTGAAGATGGCAAACCTTGCATGGGGCGCATCATGTTATGTTGACAGAATGGCATCTCCAGTATTGGCTTGAATCTTGATTATACTTATCACACAACCGAAAATGGGTGAGCTTGGAGATTGGCTATATTCTGCGTTTTCACCAAAAATGCCCCTTTAGAAATCTCAGCCCCTGCCCCTCAAACGTTCTCTGCGCGCCCCTGGCAGTGGCAGCACTGCTACCTGTCTGTGTGCAGGCTCAGCAGCAGGTTGTTCAGTCTCCTCCTCCGCCGTTCTCTGCTGTACGCCTCCTCCTTGTCCCTTCCTCCCTCCTCGTCCTCTCCTCTCTTCAGGCTTCTGATGATCTGAAGCGCAAAAAACAAAACGACACTTCAGCCTTTGAAACGCAGGCACCTGAGCCAACGTTGTAACGGGACACAAGACGAGTCTCGTTCTGGCTAGCTCGCCACCAGAGAGCACCGTCAGCAAGGTGAGGGAGGGTGTCGACGCCAATCAACCGATACCCTTCTTTGTGGAAAGTTGAATGATTGACAGTAGTTGTTCTAGAACTTTTTAATTTCAAGGACTCCCCTTAACTCTGAGAGTGTGAAACTCACTCTCAGAGTTACAGACCTTTGAGGGTCTGTTTGGAACCTTCCCCGACCCACTTTGAGAACAGAATTTCAAGTCAGCAGATTTAAACTCAAAACAAAACAGTACTATACTATGATGGAATACAGTAGACTATTAATAGACTACTATACCCAAGGACAGCTGAGAGGGAGACACAGTGTAGGAGAGACAGACAGTAGGACAGCAGAAGGGGGAGACAGTGTAGGAGAGACATACAGTAGGACAGCTGAGAGGGAGACAGTGTAGGAGAGACATACAGTAGGACAGCTGAGAGGGAGACGGTGTAGGAGAGACAGACAGTAGGACAGCTGAGAGGGAGACAGTGTAGGAGAGACAGACAGTAGGACAGCTGAGAGGGAGACAGTGTGGGAGAGACATACAGTAGGACAGCTGAGAGGGAGACAGTGTAGGAGAGACAGACAGTAGGACAGCTGAGAGGGAGACAGTGTATGAAAGACAGACAGACAGTAGGACAGCTGAGAGGGAGACAGTGTAGGAGAGACAGACAGTAGGACAGCTGAGAGGGAGACAGTGTAGGAGAGACAGACAGTAGGACAGCTGAGAGGGATACAGTGTATGAAAGACAGACAGACAGTAGGACAGCTGAGAGGGAGACAGTGTAGGAGAGACAGACAGTAGGACGGCTGAGAGGGAGACAGTGTAGGAGAGACAGTAGGACAGCTGAGAGGGAGACAGTGTAGGAGAGACAGACAGTAGGACAGCTGAGAGGGAGACAGTGTAGGAGAGACAGACAGTAGGACAGTTGAAAGGGAGACAGTGTAGGAGAGACAGACAGTAGGACGGCTGAGAGGGAGACAGTGTAGGAGAGACAGACAGTGGGACAGCTGAGAGGGAGACAGTGTAGGAGAGACAGACAGTAGGACAGCTGAGAGGGAGACAGTGTAGGAGAGACAGACAGTAGGACAGCTGAGAGGGAGACAGTGTAGGAGAGACAGACAGTAGGACAGCTGAGAGGGAGACAGTGTAGGAGAGACAGACAGTAAGGATGTAATCTTCAGGTGGACAACGGACAATCTCTATTCCATAGCAGGATAAATGGAGTGCACGGTGCACTGACCTGTGGGTGGGCAGTGAAAGGGGCGCGGGGGTCCTGAGTCTCATGGTGGTAGGGGGACTCCTCCTCTCCCATTGGCTGACCTGCAGGGGTCAGAGGTCACATGCACTGGATGTCAGTGACAGTGGTGCATGTGTGCGAGATGATGACCCCCTGACCTGAGACTGTGTGGTCTGTCTGTCTTGCTGTGTGTGTTTGTGTGTGTGTGTGTGTGTGTGTGTGTGTGTGTGTGTGTGTGTGTGTGTGTGTGTGTGTACACACACTGTATTATACAGTGTACATACTTATGTATGCTTGTCTCAAATACGCCCCTCCCCCAAGCTGTTCAATATATTATCGTCACTGTCGGGCAGAAACCTTGTATCTCCAAGTTTCAAATTTGTACGTTTTTTCGCTAAGTAAAGCCCTGCTTCACCATACAAGGCCGTCGCACAAAAGTAGTGAAAATATCAGATCTACAAGCACACAACGCCTCGCGGTGCGAAGCGTTGTGTGCTTGTAGATCGGCTGTTTTCACTAGTTTAACTCATTCTTAAAATGATAAATACAAAATAAACGGTTTTGGACATACAAGGTTTCCACCCGACAACGACGATATGCTGTGCATAATAAGAATACTGCTTCTAAACGAATTAACCAATGAATGAAATATTTGCAGTGAAATTGCTATCTCTAGCCCCTAGTGGCCCCCACTTTGAAGACCACTACAATAGGTCACGTCTCGAGAGCCAATCACAATGTCCAACCACAGAGTTGAAACAGTCACAGTGATCATAATTATGATGTGTTGTTCCATGATTCAAATATAATGACTGAATGAAGCACCAGAGACTGGGTTTGCTCTGGCCTTTTCTTTGGCCAGACCGTTTGGAATATGAGATTGTTTTTTCTCGCCATGGACAAATGTAAAATTTCACGTCCATAATATGTAATCCAAAGCGTACATGTAGGCATGAGTGCACGCAGGCACGCACACACACAGGCAGGCACGCGCACACACACACACACACACACACACACACACACGAACACACACACACACACACACACACACACACACACACACACACACACACACACACACACACACACACACACACACACACACACACACACACACACACACACACACACACACACAGAGGCTGTGTCTCAAACAGAACAGGAGCCAATGTATTGTAGAAGAACCTGAGAGTGAACGTGATTGAGACAGGAAGTCTGTCATGAACTTGAATGCATTTGCAGCAGCTCACAGAGAAGCATAACTGTTTGTTCACGGTATACAGATCAATCTCAATACATTTGAATATTTTGTAAAAAAAAAAAAAAAAAAAGCATTGCCGAATGCCGATGCCATAGCACCCCTAATCATAACTGACTTTGGAAACTTCCCACTGGACTTCAAGCTACTCTGACTTGAGAAGCTTGACATTTCTTTAATATCAATCCTTGCTTTGAGTGGTCTCGTGTAATATTGAAATATTTTGAAATATGGACTTGTATGTTGTATGCCAGTTGTATGCCATAAAAATTCAAGATTTTAACAAAAAAAGGTTTGGGAATGATTCACTGAATGTGCAATGTATCTAGAAGATATGAAAGTTTCAAGAAATATATTTACTTTGACAAAATATTCTAATTTTTGATCATTTTTAAATTATCGATCTGTATACAGGTAAAGGTGAAATGTCACTTTTCCAATTTTAAAACCTTTTTTTGGGGTCCCACTAGCACCTTCTATCCTCACAAAGTCCCATTTCTGACCGTTGTGTCTTTCTCTGGTTTTGGGAAGGTGGAGGTTAAAAGCATCCCACGTGTTCTCAAAACAGGCTGTCCAGATTTGCTGCCGTCGATGACGTCATCGACGGCCGTTTATGATTTTTTTTTTTTTTTCTCAAAAATGAGAGGCTCTCTATTCAGGAGTGGTAATTTAGCCTCAAACCTTTTGAAAAACGTTTTTGGGACATAAACAATATGACATAAATACTTTTTAAATGCATGGTGTATCACGGGTAGCTAACTTGGGTAGCTAACTTGGGTGTCCGGGTGGCGCAGTAGAAGACTAGGAGTTTGAACCCTCCACACCACAGGGTGTCAGGCTTGGCTGTAAATCAAATGTGCAGTCAGAAAAAGGGTAAAGGTACCACATGTGTGGCTTTTATTTAGTTCAAATATGATTCGTCTTTTATATGACCAGTGGCCCACAAGATATAATAAAATACACATGTTTGACCGAAGCATAAACTTATATTGTTTTTATTCATAGTCAGACCATGCCTAAAAACAAGGTCAAGCTAAATAAAAGGTAATAGCTAGGAGCCATAATCTGGTTAATCAATTAATCACTTCAATAATCCATAGATGAATCAATTATGAAATTAATCTTTAGTTGCAGCCTGACCAGCATCACATGACAGAGCATAAATTTAGCATGAGGCAGCATTTATGTGTTTCCGTTTGAGACACATGCGTGACATACACCAGGGGTTTTCAAAGTGGGTGACTGCGCACCCTGGGGTGCCGCGACGGCAGTCCAGGGGTGCCGCGAGATAATTTGATATTTGGAAATTATTTGGACACTTGAAAAAAATATTATCTCAACGTTTTCCTCGCAACATAATCACTAAAATATCGTCACTGTCGGGCAGAAACCTCGTATCTCCAAGTTTCAAATGTGTACGTCTTTTGGTAAAGCAAAGCCCTGCTTCATCATACAAGACTGTCGCACAAAACTAGTGAAAACAGACGATCTACAAGCACACAACGCCTCGCGATGCGAGGCATTGTGTGCTTGTAGATCGGCTGTTGTCACTAGTTTAGTACATTTTATAGATGATAAATACAAAACGAACGGTTTTGGACATACAAGGTTTCCACCCGACAACGACGATATGCTATATAATATAAGGTGCTGGGAGTGATAATTATAATGTAGGGGTGCCTCGGATTAAAAATATATTTATGGGGTGCCCTGAGACAAAAAGGTTTGGGAACCCCTGACACACACGTCCACCCACCACAAACATTTTTGTACAAAACACACACACGCACACTAGGGTGGATCTTAAATGACCTTTTTCTGATTTTCTTGAGTCTCACCCCCCAATTATGTTCCAATGTACAAAAAACTGCTTTGGTTAAAATTTGGTTGAATTTCAAGCATATTTAGAGGTAGCTCAATCAAGTCAAAGATTGTACATTTTATTGGTCAAAATCGAATTGCACTGCAGGCACATTTAAGTTATACATTACACATTATTCTTATACTAAGCACAGAAATGATATTTTTTAAGCTTACAAATCTAAACACAAATCTGATTACATGTTTGTCATATGTCAAACCAGAATTAATGTATTGTAGGTAATAGCAAAGCAAAGAATGACAATTTGCAATTTTTCATTTAACGTGCACAATGACATGTCTTTATTGCACACTCTTCAATCATACTCACAACACACAACAAGTACACAGCCCCACTTCCTTGTTTACCCCCAAAACCCCCGAAAGTCACTGCAGTATAGCAATTCAGTAGTTACTGATCAATTAAAGTTTGTTTACGGCTATCGGGATACTTGTGCCGATAGTCCTGCACAATTTGCAGCAAGTATTGGAGTTGGGACTCATCTTTAGTAATGAGACCACAATATTCTTGTATTAGGTCAACCCCACACTCTGCATGATCATTAACAACATTCATCACCTTCACTACAGCCAGAGCTTCTTGGTAGTCCTCCCTGGGCTCCCACTCAAAGCACCTTGGAAAAAATCTTCAATGTTCTTCCTTGCAATTGTTCCAAGGTCAACAGTAATTCTCTTCATATGCCCCTGTTCACCATAAGTGATTGGAAAACTTTTGAGAAGCAGCTTTAGACACCTCAGCATTTATTGATGAACCGGATACCTCGCTGCTCGAGGTATCCGGTTCAGAGCTCCAGGAGCTACCCATCATGCCCGTTGGATGGCAAAGGTTATTTATTGTATGAAGATCTGGATGTTTCATGGCCAATTCAAACTGACCTTCAGGGAAGAAAAAGCATGCATGGATTTGTGCATTTTTGCAGTTTGCAATTATGTGAAGGCATGGATGATGGCACCTGTTGCTGTCAGCGCTCCACTAAATTACTTGGCAGCTGTTAAAATCGTTGCTGGAATATTCATCAATAAATACTGAGGTGTCTAAAGCTGCTTCTCAAAAGTGTTCCAATCACTTATGGTATTTTGCTCCAGAGATTGTCGGACTTGCATTGTTTGACAGTCAAGTGAGCGCGCAAACGAAGAGGCTGATGGTGAGAGCCATGAAAGATGGAAATGAAGATCATGAACTGAGAATTACTGTTGACCTTGGAACAATTGCAAGGAAGAACATTGAAGTGCTTTTCAAAATGATGGATCTCCCAGATGACTTCCTTGACGTTGATCCCGATGAGTGGGAGCCCAGGGTAGACTACCAAGAAGCTCTGGCTGTAGTGAAGGCAATGAATGTTGTCAATGATCATGCAGAGCGTGGGGTTGACCTAATACAAGAATATTGTGGTCTCATTACTAAAGATGAGTCCCAACTCCAATACTTGCTGCAAATTGTGCAGAACCATCGGCACAAGTATCCCGATAGCCGTAAACAAACTTTAATTGATCAGTAACTACTGAATTGCTATACTGCAGTGACTTTCGGGGTTTTTGGGGGTAAACAAGGAAGTGGGGCTGTGTACTTGTTGTGTGTTGTGAGTATGATTGAAGAGTGTGCAATAAAGACATGTCATTGTGCACGTTAAATGAAAAATAGCAATTTGTCATTCTTTGCTTTGCTATTTCCTACAATACATTAATTCTGGTTTGACATATGACAAACATGTAATCAGATTTGTGTTTAGATTTGTAAGCTTAAAAAATATCATTTCTGTGCTTAGTATAAGAATAATGTGTAATGTATAACTTAAATGTGCCTGCAGTGCAATTCGATTTTGACCAATAAAATGTACAATCTTTGACTTGATTGAGCTACCTCTAAATATGCTTGAAATTCAACCAAATTTTAACCAAAGCAGTTTTTTGTACATTGGAACATAATTGGGGGGTGAGACTCAAGAAAATCTAAAAAAGGTAATTTAAGATCCACCCTAACGCACACGCACCCCTACTAAAACAAAAACTAACACACACACTTGCTTCATGGACCTGACTTGGTGTGTCTGTGGTCTCTCTCCTCCTGTCCTCCTCCTCCTAACGCGGAGGTCTCTCGCCCCGTCTCTCTCCTCCCTCTGCGCAGCCTCAGCTGTCGGTCCCTCACCAGCGTCCAGTTCCTCACCAGGAACACCCGGCGCTCCACCACGAAGGTCCTGGACACACACGCACGCACGCACGCACACACACGCACGCACGCACGCACGCACGCACGCACGTACGCACGCACGCACGCACGCACGCACGCACGCACACACACACATTTCTATTAACACCTGAAAAATACCTAAAAATGTCATCTAAATCAGTGTTTCTCAACCTTTTTTCTGCATGCGCACACTTTTCATGTCCCAAGAATCCATGGGCACACCAACATAATACGGGGGTGTAAATATCGTCACCGTCGGGAAGAAACCTTGTATCTCCAGGTTTCAAATTTGTATGTTTCTTCGCAAAGTAAAGCCCTGCTTCATCATACAAGGCTGTCGCACAACAGTTGTGAAAACAGCAGATCTACAAGCACACAACGCCTCGCACCGTGAGGCGTCGTGTGCTTGTAGATCGGCTGTTTTCACTAGTTCGCTAGTTTCACTAGTTCGCTAGTTTCACTAGTTTGCTGTTTTCAATAGTTTAAATCATTTTTAAAATGATAAATACAATACTGGCTTTCAAGCAGTTTCAAGGGGCACACTTGACCCTTCTCAGGGGCACACCAAAGGTCCCCAGGCACAGTGGTTGAGAAAGGTTTGATCTAAATCATAGGTTTTCTGAAAAACCTAGGTTTCTTTATCCGTGGTGCTGAATGTTTTTAATGTCAAGGAACCCTAGAATTATATGTATTGGACTGTGGACCCCCACCTCAAAATATTTTGTTCCAGGGACCCCCCAGAAACAAAGATTTGAGTAAAAAATGTTCGCTTAAAAATAATATATATTCAACGATTTGCACAATTTGTCATGGTTTAAAAAAGAAAATAGCAGATCTAGAAGCTCATAGCGCGGCACTCTGTGCCAGGCTATGAGCTTGTATATCGACTATTTTTTAATATCTAAAGTATAAAAAATAATGGTTAAAGTGGTTACGTGATGTGCATTCCCGGTCTTAATGGGTCAATGAGGACATCAACATTTTAGGAAGCAATTTTACCACTGAATACCATTTAAAAAGAATTTGGGCAAGTCTAAAGCCAAAAGAATTGCAGATTTACAAGCTCACAACGCTTGTAGATCGCCATTTTTTTTCTTCCAGTGCCAGATACTGGCACCCAACAAAAGTATAAATGATCTTTTACTGCATAATCCTAACCGCTGTATGTCTAACCTAATCCTAAAATGTGTGGCAAGTACTGGGAGCTGATGATAGGTGTAGCATTGTAATGGGGATAGACTCAGGCCCGGCTGCAGGATGAAATGACTGAGGGGGCTATTGATAATTTTGAGGGGGCACATATTTTTTATATAGGCTAGTAATAATGAACATTATTTTTATTATCTATAATACCTACAACAGATGCCAGTTTTTGGGAGCTGAAATAACAGCCGGTGCTACTGCGCTGTGGTTTAGGTGATTTTAAATTGCAGATTAGACGGGAGTTGCGCTGCTGCACCAGCTGCAGATAATAATAATCAGATAATTATTATAGGGGGCAACTGTGTTTTCAATACTGTTATTGTAATCTCTATGACAATAATAATATTCAGCCAATAGTTGTGTTGTTTTTGATATTTCCTTGACTATACATAGAATATAAACTGAGGGGGTACAACTTGCAACTGAGGGTGCAATACCCCAGCAGGCCCCCCCGTAGCGCCGGGCCTGGATTAGCCTGATTTCAGACTCTGCGCTGGGGAGCTTGAGTCTGAAGTTGTCCCCATTGTAAGAGATTTCAAAGGGGAGGGGATTTAAAATTTGAAATTCCCAATCACAAGACATCTGGTGGGAGGGGTTGTGTTTGACTTGTGTACACAAAACATTCTCCCCTCCCCCTCTCCTCTATGACAGGCATTGTCTTTGGTGTTTCATTGATTAGAGAGAATCACTAACGAGCTTGTATGGCTCAATCACTGACTGCAGTTCAGAACCCTTTTGAAGTTCAAAGGGATCAATTAAGAACTCTGGTGAGCCACCCCTCCCTCTGCTGTTTCTGTTGATTTTCAAAAGTTAGACCCACCCCTCCTCGGTCTTGCATTGATTTCATTGGTTGGTGCGCCAGATCGGCCAGGACACCGACAGAAAGAGGCGCGTCATATGACACCTCCAGACCAAGAGAAGCAGTCCACTCAGAGAGTGGGCGGGTCTATTGGCTGGAGCCAGGCAAGGCCTGGATAGACTTAGTAAGAAAGGTGCCGCATAAAGTGTATTATTAGAATTACCCAGAAGTGCACCTTTCTGGTTATTATTATTATTGTTATTATTATTATTATTATTAAGGATAGTACCTGTCACTGCTACTGAGTGGCTCCATGTCGAGGTGAGGGAACATGTCGATGATGTCACTGGGACATTCCTCCTGGAAACACAGACGCTATTGATGTAATGCAATTATGAATTCATTAATTCATTCATTCAGTCATCCATTCATCCAGGCAACATTAGACACTTCCTCCTGGGGATTCCACGCTAGGGCATTCACGAATAGTGATTTTTAGTATTCGAATTATTCGACCTCAAAGTATTCGAATTGTCGAATATTTGACAGGACTGGCCAAACTGTCAAATATTAAGTAAGCAAGAGGCGAACATTGTGAAAATAGCAGATCTACATGCTCACAACGCCTCGTGTTATATTTATCTGCGGAAACCGAGTCACATTAAATGTAATACCTACAATTCCAAGTGCTTGTCAGGGCGGGGGTCCCCTGTTCAAATATGTTTATATTGGGGGTCACGGCCTAAAAAGGTTTGAAAACCCCTGGTATAGAGCATTAACAAATTGACAAGTCATTCTTATGACTTCCTATCTAGCCAAGCTTTAAAAACTATATATTTTTTAAAGAGAAAACATTTTTTTTTACAAAAATAAGCGAATATTCGACTTCGGTGAACAACGTCGAATAGTGACTTTGATATTCGAATATTCGAATATTTGGTGAATGCCCTATTCCACGCCAGTATGGAGATTACTGTACACGTATGGCTATGGTCATCTGGCACGGTGATTGGTTATATCGCTGTAACGCCCAATCCACACCTATTCATAATGTAACGGGTAGCGCAGGTGTTTTAGGGATAAGGCAGGTGTCCCAAAATAGCAACTTTTGCACGGGAACGTCCCTTCCTAAATGCCAAACCCCCAGATTGCGGATTTAGCCGACTTGAGTGAAAATAGAGCCCATAATCCCCTCAATTTGGTCTGGCAGGGGCCCTCCTCCCAGTGGGACGTGCAGCGAGGACCTCCCTATAGGGAGACGCTCGGGACATGGGCGGACTTTATGGGGGTGCAAGGGGTGCACTGCACCCCCCAGGCATTTCTGAGCATTTAGGGAAAAAAAGTAAGTCTCTAGCCCATTCCTGTCAAGAGTTATGATTTTTTAAAGAATTAACCAACTAATAGTCACTGGTTTCTCCCCATCACACAGAGACCAGCTGGTGACAATAAGTTGATTGATTGGAATGTTAAGTGATCAGAGCCTCTCTCTCTGAAGATAGCATTGCTAAGAATGGGGGTTGTCAGACTATGAATATACCTGAACATACCTACAATATCCGAACTGTACACAAAGATTACACATATTAGGCTTGAAACATAATTAAAAAGGGGTTTAAGTTATTATTCACTGATATTATTCACTGATATTCCCTTATTGTTCATTACTTAATACAAATTGAATTACAATAATTATTGTCCTGCATCAAACAAAATGTTTTGTAGCCATTTAGAAATGATAGCTGAGATTATCAAATGGTTTATTCTTATTGGCATTTCTTGTAAGCTGCAACTGTGTTTCCAATAATGAAAGTAGCTATTTTACTTAATAATGAACACAATTTGTAAAATGACACTGCTCTAACCACACATAATTGTACATGTGTTTTATTTGGTACACTAGTGGTCTGGTGGACACAATGAATAACAGTAGTTGGACAGTGTGATAAGTTAGTGTTGAGGGGTTGGTTGACAATTGGCATGTTGCTGCTCAAGCCTGCCCCCCCTAGGGCAAATGGCAAAGTCCGCCTATGGCTCGGGAGGCAATAGGGAGGCATCCGTACTAGATGCCCTGAACCACCTCAGCTGACTCCTTTCCAAGTGAAGGAGCAGCGGCTCTACTCAGAGTCCCTCGCGGCTCACCCTATCTCTAAGGGAGAGAACAGCCACCAGTCTGAGAAAACTCATTCCAATGTATCCTCAGTCTTGTTCTTTCAGCCATGACCCACACTTCATCAGTGGTGCACTGGTCGCTTCGCCCGGGCGCACCCGCTTGAGTGACCTCATTAAAATAGCGTTCCGCCCCAAAGAAAATCACCATTACAGCTCTCTTCTAATTAATTAATTCATTCATTCATTAAGAATTTATCATTTTGAGACAGACAGTATAGGCACCAGCAGGAGCACAGTGGTTATATTTCACATCAGAATGGACACATTGTCCTCCGTCTTTTAACTACTCTGACTCACCAGGGGCTGGGGAAGATGTTGATGGTGATGATGATGATGGGGGGATAAAGACTTCTCCTTCACCCGAACTGAGAGAGAGAGAAAGAGAGGGCACAGCATATGTTAAGATTAAGATAATATAAAAGACTAGTTGGATTGCATATTATGGCCGTTACATAATATGGCCAGCGAAAAGGATTGTGTGTGTGCGTGTGGTGTGTGTGTTACTTACAGTAAGGTCTCTTCCTTTTCAAGGGAACTGATGGCTGTCTGACTAGCTGCAACACAACACACAAACACAGCATTATGTGAAACACAATGACGTATTAATGTGAATTACCAGGACATACTTTACTCTACTGTCTTACTGTATTGTGTTAATTTTGTGGTTGTAATACCTCTTACAGCGTAATGTAATGTGGTGTTCTGCCAGTGACATGTGGTGTTGCATTTTATAATGTAGCGTCATGAGGTATAGATGTGTTACTTTAGTGCTGTTGTGTTAGTGTTTGTTGGATGGTGTGGTCTTGTAGTTGTTGTTGTTTTTACCTGGTTGTTTGTCCACAGCCAGAGAATATCGTACGGTAACTGGAAGTCTATCTTCTTAAGTCTCAGATACTTTCCTGTGAGAGAGGAAAGGATTGGTGTGAGCTAATCGTTTAAGATCATATACCGTACTACGCATGCTTATAAACTGTTATTGTACAGTGTGCTGTAGAATAACTGTATACTGTCTATACATATACTACTACTACCACTACTAATGACTAGACAAGTGGAGTTGGAGCGCAAATCTCCACCAGGCCGGGTTGCCTTACTCTGTTAGTCATGGGATGCATGATATGTGGCTTTAATTTTTTTTTAGGGAACAGGCCCCTCTCGCACATTTTGGTAGCCAATCGTGTCCAATCAGATTGAAATATGGAGAATCTGACTGATACATCTTGATTACACAACTCGAGGGATAATGTACACCAAATTTGCGTGAGGTTTGGCAACAAATATTCAGGTGTAGAAGCAAAAAGAGTGTTGAGCTGTCGAACCCTAAACCTAACCCTAATACCTAACATCGATTCAGTTTTTAAAGGAGCCACTAAGAGGCCAGAGCACCAGAGCAATAATTTGCCTTTTAAAACACCACAAGCTCATTATAAATCCTAACCCTAACCACTGTCGGACTAATGGGACATCGGACTATTGGAATAATGCCCTCACAGACGGACTCACAGACATGGGCAGAAACGCAATCTCCGCCTGCTGGACATCCTGGCCAGGCAGAATTATTTTTTTGATGTTTTATAAAAAGGCACCAAAGAACAGCATCTGGTCTCATACTGGGTGCCATGGCATTGTTCCCACATCTCATTGTTCCTACATCCCATTAGTCCGAATCTGGTGATGTTAACCTGGTGAAAAATACTATGCCTAAACCTAAACCTAACCCTAACCTCAGTAAAACTATGCCTAAACCTAACCCTAACCAAACTAGTAAGACACCTCAGAGTGACATGCGACCTCAGGGTGACATGCGACCTCGCCCTAAACGGGCGAGGTCGCAATTCTTGGCCATCTGGCCAGTGATGTATAGGGGACCAGTTACTCATATATGGAGACCCCTGCATGATAGTCAACAATGTTATGTCAAAACATGCCCATATATGGACATTACCAAATATGGGCATTCCCAGATATGTCCTTAATATCCTTAATAATGTCCTTAATATTAACAATATAGGCATCTCCATATATGGGCATAAAACGTATGTTAATTAGTAAAGCCAAGCAGGGCCTTGGCGAGTTAGGGCCTGGTTTTGATGCCTGGGGATCTCCATAACAGGGCATCATCTGGGAATGCCCATACTGTATATGGACATTTTATGCTTTGTTAATATATATCCATATACATATATGGACTTAATATTAACGTTTTCAGCCTGGGATGTGACGGACGGACGGACAGACAGACAGACAAGCTACGACATTTCTCATGGTATACTGCGACCTTCGGTTGCAATTAGGACTAATGAGATGTAGGGCTAATGAGATGTAGGACTTATGGGCAGTCCCCCTCATATACTGACCCACATGCAGTGGCGCGGGCAGAAGGCTGCATTCAGGTTCTTCTGGGCTGGGGTCGTGTTGTTCTGGGGTGGAGTGTTGGTGTGGGGGGCTGTAGTCATGCTGCTGTGGGCTGTAGCCGTGTTGTCCTGGACTGCCTTCCTGCTGTTCTGGGGTGATGGAGCCCCAGCTGGATCTGCTGGCCTGCTGGACAGGAGTGCTGAAGAAAAAAAATCAAACCTCGGTTCGAAGTGGAGCGGTGAATTTGAGCAGCTGTACCCTATGTGAGTGAGTGAGTGAGTGTAAACTGTGCCTGTGAGTGAGTGGTGAGTGTGCCTGGCCTGCACAAAACAGCGCCCCTCCTTTAACTAGTGTGTTGTGTGTGGCCACTCAAGGTATTGCCAGGCTACGGACATGGCCAGCCAGCCACCCAGCCACCCAGCCACCCACCCAGCCAGCCACCCACCCACCCACATACCCACGGACATACCTGTCTATTGGGAGCGCTTTCACCGCTCCAAAAAGGAATACAATGTTAACCGTTGTTTGTTTTCGACTGATGTCTATGTATTAAAAACCCATTAAGACACCTAAAAATGTCTTCTAAATCCTAATGGTTTTCTGGAGAAAAAAAAAAGTATGTTTCTTTATCTGTGGTGCTCAAAGTTTTGAATGCGAAGGACCCCTAGAATTATATGTATTTGACCGTGGACCCCCATCTCAAAATATTATGTTCCAGTGACCCCCCAGAAGCAAATATTTTAGTTAAAAATGTTGGCTTATATCCAAAGATTTGCACAAATAGTAAAAAGTTTAAAAAAAAGTAAAACAAATAGCAGATATACAAGCGAGCTTGTATATCTGCTATTTTTTTGAAGCGGTGGAAACCGCTTCCAAATGAATGGCTTTGTGTGTATCACTATCACGCCCATATATGGTCATTTCAGTCCAGAATGAACAGGCTTTTTCAAAAACAGAATGTCCGTTTAATTACCATATATGGTGATCTCAGTCCAGAATGAACAGGGTTTTTCAAAAACAGAATGTCCGTTACCTTATGTCCATATATGGTCACTCCAGGCCAGAATGAACAGGTTTTTCCTGTCCCGTACGTGTAAAATATCAGTCCAGAATGAATAGGCTTTTTCAAAAAGCAAAATGTGTGTCCCATGTCCATATATGGTCATTTCAGTTCAGAATGAATAGGCTTTATATGTCCTGTACATCTAGAAAATGTGTGCGGTGTCCCTCCCGGTCAGATGAATGGATACTTTGAGGATTGGTCAAGCTTCACATGATAATTTGGCCTTCAGGGTTTATCTGTCTTATTTAAACACTTTATATTTATTTATGTATTTATTTAATTACAAATTCTTATTTTAATGTATGTGTTTTAATCTATTTTATTTTTTAAACCTATTATACCAACTGTCATACCAGCTCTCCAAATACATTCAGAATAGAAGTTTTATCTGTCCACCGCTTCAATTCGAACCGAGGTTTGATTTTTTAATAGTTAAAGCATAAAATAATGGTTAATGGTTCAAATCTAGAGTGCGTTCCCGTCCTAAATGGGAAGAACTTAAGTCAATAAAGCAACGGAAACCACTCGAAACCTTTTTGTTTCCAGCAGGATCACTTAAAGACCGCTTTACCCTGCACACTTATAGCCTGATTACTGGGAACGATTGCTGAGGTGCAGTGGCTCGGGAGGCAGAGCGGCAGTTTCTGGGAACTAGGGTTAGGGTTAGGTAGGTAACTAGGTTTACGGTTTAAATCCCACAAGCTCTACTTCTGGCTTTGTGTCAAACTGCCTTTGAGCAAGAATCCATAAATGCTCCCGATGAGATTGTATGGTTGCCACTCATACAAGGTTATTACAGTTAACTCAAACTAAACTAGAGAGGTGTGCTCCTCGGAGCATAGATCCCTGTCAGACCAGGTTTCCTAGGTGCAGCCGTGGCGCCCATATGCGCAAGTGGCTCAGGAGGTAGAGTGGACGCTTGGGAACCAATTTAACACACCCATTATTTATTTTAAAAGCTGCAGCGGCCGGTGTATGCCATCCATGTATGATCTGCTGCAGTTTTGAACCTTAACAGGAAAACACTACATTATCAGCCTAGGGTTACAGTACATGTCCCTTTAACTACAACTACTGTATAACTATAAAGAGAAATAGCCGATCTACAAGCTCACAATGCTTCGCGTTGCGACGCGTTGTGAGCTTGTAGATCTGCTATTTTTTTGGGCAAATCTTCTGCATCCAGGATAATGGATGTTGGGGATATTTTGATTATCGCAATAATATCGTAAATCGCGATTCCTTAGTCACAATAATGGTGATATGAAATTGTCATACACAGTCAGGGCCGGTTCCTGGCATAAGCAACATAAGCGGCCGCTTAGGGCCACAACCAAAAAGGGGTCCACATCACAGGAAGAAGATATTTGTTAAACATATTGTTACATTATGTCATGTATCCCCTATCCAAAAACTAGCGTTATTAATTTAATATGCGCTCCCCTTCCTCCTTCCTCATAATCCCAAACTTCACTCTAGGCCTGGCTGCCTGTACTTGATTCATGAGCAAGTCAATATGCCTCCAAAAAGAACATTTCGGTGGGGCACGGTGGTGCAGTGGTTAGCACTTCGCCTCACAGCCAGAAGGTCCTGGGTTCGATTCCCGCCGGGGGAAGCTGTGGGCGCTGGGGGCGTGTTCCTCCACCCGCATCATCAGCACCCACACCCTAGGTGGGGTTGGCGATACGGGCCTCTCTGTGGTGCGTTTGCATGACGTCTCCTTGGGCATAGGCCCTCACGCAAAAACATGCAGTAGTCCTGGTTTCTATACTACCTCCCCCTAGCCAGCCGGGTGTAGCCTGGCTCCAGCCAATAGACCCACCCACTCTCTGAGTGAACTACTTCTCTTGGTCTGGAAGTGTCATATGACGCGTCTCTTGATACGGTATCTTGGCCTACCAACCAATGAAATCAATGCAATAGAGGGGTGGCTCACCAGAGTTCTTAATTGCCTCCTTTGAACTTCAGAAGAGTTACAGCTACAAGTGTCGATAGCTCGTTAGTGATTCTCTCTAATCAATGAAACATCAAAGACAATGACCTGTTTGGTGCATGTCACAGAGGGGAGGGGGAGGAGGGAATGTTTTGTGTGCAAAAGTCAAACACAACCCCTCCCACCAGATCTCTTGTGATTGGGAATTTTAAATTTTAAATCCCCTCCCCTTTTCAATCAAATAGAATGGAGGCAACTTCAGACTCAAGCTGCAGCGTAGAGTCTGAAATCAGGCTAAGCCGGGTGCTCCCCATTGTCCCCTGGCGCGGCAGGGGGAGAGCGGAAACCAGGACTACAGGTCAGGTAGTCACCGGGTGAGAAAAAAAAATGGGTTGCAAAAACCGTGGGATAAAAAAAAAAACATTTCGATCTGGTGCTACAGTTTATTTTAGGTGGCCCCTCACTAACGGATGCGCGCGTACTACTTGAGTCCTAGAACCGGCACTGTACACAGTCACTCACTCTGTGGTTTTATAGTCATCAGAGTAGAGCCCTGCGCTCAGGAACTTCTTGGTGGGCGGAGCCTCAGATCTCTCCTCCTCCTCCTCCTCCTCCTCCTCCTCCTCCTCCACCCATTGGGTGGCTGCAGTCTGGGGGGAACCCTGCTCAACCTCCGATTGGCTAAAACACGAGGGCGGCGCGGCGGCGGCGCAGCTCTCCGGTTTGTCCTCGGCGACGACAACGCTAAAAAAAAGAAAGGGGTGAAGGAGAGTGATAGAATGGTAGAGAAAAAAAGAGAGAGAGAAAGGGCACTGGTTTAGCACACAGTGCTGAAAACCATGTGTTAAATAGGTTAGATTTACAAGTTGGACAGCCGCCACATGGCATAGTATAGGTTTATTGCACAGACAAACTTACAATGAAGGCATTTAGCAGGGTGCCATGGCATTGGTCTGACATCTCATTGTTCCTACATGCCATTAGTTCGCATCTGGTGGATGTTAACCTGGTGAAAATACTATGCCTAAACCTAACCCAAACCCTAACCCTAACCTCAGTAAAACTATGCCTAAACCTAAGCCTAAAGATCTAACCAAATTAGGACTAATGAGATGTAGGACTTATGGGCAGTCCCCATTTAGCAGACGCTCTTAACCAACTAGGACCTGAGTTTTCAAACTATTTCGTAATTCAAAATTATTCAACGTTTTTTTTTTCAAAAAATGTTCAAAAATAGATTTGCAACGTGGTTAAAATGGAGTTTGAAGTTACGATGGATTTATATTGGAAGGGGGACATGAGTCTGATTAAATGAATATCATTACAATTTGTATTTAAAGTGAAATACCACAATAATTATTTAATTTCAAGCTTGTTTTCCCCCCACACACTACACTGCTAGTCCCAACGTAAGCTTGGATTACAAATGGGTCCCGACCCAGTGTTTGAGAAACAGTGTTGTAAATCACAGATGATATTATTTAGTGGACTCTCCTGGCTGACTTTTTGTATTGTTCTAATTGAAATTTTAATTGAATGTATGTTAAATGGTAAATGGTGCATTTATATAGCGCTTTTATCCAAAGCGCTTTACATAGATCGTGCATTACATTCACCCATTCACGCACACATTCATACACCGGTGGCGGAGGAAACCATGCAAGGCACCAACCTACTCACCGGGAGCAATTAGGGGTTCAAAGTCTTGCCCAAGGACTCTTCAACATTAACTCAGGGGGAGCCCGGATTCGAACTGGGAACCCTTCGGGAACCCTTCGTGCTAACAGTTTCTCTACCCCTGAGCTATGCCGCCCAATGTTATTTAATGGCCTCTTCCATTAAAGAAAGGATTCCAAATAAGCCTATATTGGCTTCTTCCTTTTCTTTTCTTTTTTTTCTTTTTTTAAAGATTTGTTTTTGGGCTTTTATGCCTTTATTGGATAGTACAGCAGACTGACAGGAAAGGGGGGGAGAGATGGGGAGAGACACGCGGCAAAGGTCGTCCGGATCGGGAATCGAACCGGCGACGCCGCCAGGCATCAACGCCTATATGGTATGCGCTTAGACCAGTAGGCCACCGTGCGCCCCTGGCTTCTTCCTTTTCTTATATAACTTCCTTTTCCTTTCAGCAAATAACTTGTTTTCTTCTCATATGTAATTAAATTCTATTTTACACGAGCAAGCCCAATGAACCCAAACTATGACTGTTCAAATCAGTTCTCACCTCTGACTGAAGGGGGCGGTGTTGTACTTCTGCTTACGGCCTCTCTTTCTCTTCAGCAGCGTGAGTGACTCACTGTCCTCTCCTCCCACTCCTCCTGCTGCTCCTCTGTCCTAGGGTTGTCACAATTATTACATAATCGTCTAATCGCAATTATTTTTCATAATCGCGATTATTTTTCATAATCGTCATAATCGTGAATGTGGAAAATGTTTCATATATTTTTTTAGAGTAAAAAATAGTGGAAATAGCAGATCTACAAGCTCACAACGCGTTGTGAGCTTGTAGATCGGCTATTTCCACCATCAATGTTATTTTTTAAGTAGAAAGTTGTCAAATATGTCCATAATCTTTTTTTGTATATTTAGGTTCTTTGTCATATCTGCCATGTGCAACTTCAAAGCCTAAAAGCCAAACAGAAGTGTAATTATCAACGGCAAAAACACAACCCATTCAGGCCGGGAACACATTTTGCTGTTTGGGAGGGGCTTACAGTACATGTATTGTACAGTATGTAGCAACATATTTGTTTTGTAGGCTAATTTTCTGATTTAGCCCTATTCTATAGGTTAGGCCTAAATGGGTTAAATCGTTAATCGCAATTATTTGAGTGACAATTAATCATCATGTAAAATGTCATATGGTGACAGCCCTACTCTGTCCTCTCTCCTCTGTCGCTCTGCGCCTCCTCCTCCTCCTCCTCCTCTAAGCTCCTCCCTGCAGGGGGTCAGGAGGTGGTGGGGGGGCAGGAGGGGGTACTTCCTGGGTCTGCCCGGGCCGCGCTTCTTCACCGTCGCTGCCGCCGCGCCGCCGTCCCACAGGGCTGCCGGTACGACTCCCACCGGCAGACGCCGGGTGGCAACTTGGGTTAGGGGTGGGAGGGAGAGAGAGAGAGAGACTTTTTTGATTGACATCTTTATTGACAAATATGCGTTGCTGGTGGAAAACTCTTCAAATGTCTTTTACTACATTTGAAAAATATCTAGGCTATATATCAAAAGATTTTCGCTTGCACCCAAAAATATATTTTGAAACAAACAAACAAAAGAATAATTAGTAGTGAAAATAGCAGATCAACAAGCTCACAATGTGGCGCAAACGTCTAATTTGTCTTTTGGGTCTTGAGCTAAAATGTTTGGGAACCACTGTCTAATGCAGGGGTGGGCAACTTTGATGATGGCGAGGGCCATTATATTTTCACTTCACTCCAGAGGGCCACAATGCATATTACTACGTTCTACTTTGTCATTCTAGTATCTTATACAAAAGAAGCAAAAATAGCAGATCTACAAGCTTGTAGATCGGCTACTTTTGCTTCTTTTGAATTGGAATCCTGAACATTCTTTTTTTTTACTTTTAAATTGGAGTCCTGAAATCTAACATTTTGATTACATTTCCAAAGCATTTAGTTATATACTCATGTTAACTTTATGAACTTAAATACAAATACATTGGACATACAAAAAAAATTGTGCGTTTTGAGCTTGTAGATCGGCTATTTTTGCTTCTTTTGAATTGGAATTCTGAATATTCTTTTTTTTTTACTTTTAAATTGGAATCTTGAAATCTAACATTTTGATTACATTTCCAACGCATTTAGTTATATACCCATGTTAACTTTATGAACTTAAATACAAATACATTGGACATACAAAAAAATACATTTTAATACTACTATCTAGTCATTAAGCTACTAATATAGACTGATGGAATTAAAGCAGATCATGTTTGGAATTGTAACAGCTGAAATCAATGACATATTCAGTATTCCGGTATTAACCTGTGGGCCGCAATCGCCGCATCAAGTGAAGGTGGGGGCCGCATGTGGCCCCCGGGCCGCCAGTTGCCCATGTATGGTCTAATGGATCCAATCTAGTTATTACTGAGTTACGAGCTCACATTCATACATTTCACTTGGTTCATATTTATTTCTAAAACGGCTAGTTCCATTTCTTGTTTCCGATTGGCTGATTTGCGTTTAGTAGACGTGACCAAACAGACTATAATATACTCCTCAGATCAGTTTATATCAATCACAGGTGCGTTGTTTACAGTGATCCAGCGTATCTGTAGCTGAACGATGGAAGGGGAGCTTGTTTTCATTAGAAGCCCCGGCCGCGTGGGGCTTCTAAGCACCGCCCGTGTGGGACGGAAAGTGACTGAGGTGCTTCGAGCGGGGCTTGTGAGGAAAACAAGCGCTCCCCATCCCTTGCAAACTGGAAGGCTAAGTGTGCTGGAAGGTGGCTAGGCTAACAGTTTATATGGGAAGTTCACAGACGTAGTAGCTAAATCTGTTTTTTTTATTTTTATATCGGATATCTTAGCACATGGCTAGCATGGCTGAGCAAACAGACACTCGACTCTGTCATGTTGTGAGCTTGTAGATCTTCTGTATTCCACCACTGTATAAATAAGTATAACTAGTAAGACGCCTCAGGGCGTCATTCGCCACAGTGATGTGGACATCAGGGATGTCCATATATGGGCATAAAAGGGATTTGTTCCCCTGGCATCACAAGGATCTCCATATCTCCATATATGGGCATAAAAGGATTTGTTCCCCTGGCATCACAAGGATCTCCATATGTCCATATATGGGCATAAAAGGATTTGTTCCCCTGGCATCACAAGGATCTCCATGTGTCCATATATGGGCATAAAATGATTTGTTCCCCCTGGCATCACAAGGATCTCTCTAACAGGGCATCATTAATATTGACGACATCAGGAAACTCCATATATGGACATAAAAGGGATTATGTTAGTGTGACATCACAGTGAAGCCAGAGCGTGATGACAGAGCGGCAAAACCATTCTGTTCCCCTGAGTGGTTCCCCTGACATCACAGTGACATCAGAGCATGATGTCAGAGCGGCAAACCCATAGATAGACCGTAAAAATGTGTACACGTCTACACGTCCAGACAGACGGACAAGCTGTGACGTTTCTCATAGTAAACTGTGACCTTTGGTCACAATAAACGGCCATGTGGTTAATCAGATTCATCGATTTACTCTAGTTATTAAAAAAAAAAAAAAAAAAAAAAAAAACATTTATTTGTTGATATAATTGACAAAACATAAAATCCATATTATACATTATAAGAAATTAAAAGAAATGATCAAAAAAAGAACCCTGTTTCTTGATTATTCATCAGCAAGATGGGTTATTTATTCTAAATATCAGTTTAACTGCCCAGCCCAGAGACGGAGCCTTTGGGTAAACACCCATTATTTCACTATGAGACAGCAAGCAGCAGGGAGAGGAAGAGAAGAGTGCGTGTGTGTGTGTGTGTGTGTGTGTGTGTGTGTGTGTGTGTGTGTGTGTGTGTGTGTGTGTGTGTGTGTGTGTGTGTGTGTGTGTGTGTGTGACACTCAAATGAGTTCATGGTGTAACTGATACAAAGAACACATTTTATAGTCGGGGAAACTATTTTTCACGCAAAAAATTCAATACAGATGATAACAAGAGGATGTGATACGCGCACGCGCACGCACTCACACACACAGTGACTCGTATTACTTCAGTATACTTGTGAGGACATTAACATACGGTACATCAACATAAAGCAAGTTTTAACCCGAACCCTTAAAGCTGAGAACAGCTTGTAACTTGTTAACTTGTAGATCGGCTATTTTATAGGTGCGCGACACCTATCTAGGTTCATCTAGGTATGAAATCAGGGCAAATCTCCAAACCCCAGCCCTTAAAACCCAACCTCTAATTTACTAATTATCCTTGTCCTAAGCCTAAAACTCAGCCAAATCTGGTTTCAACCATAAAACAACAGTTTCTCTGGTGAGGGCCAGGGAAATTATCCTAACATAACATATCTAGTCTATTTCTCAAACATACTATATGTGTGGGGACCCCACAAGTATAGAAATGCAAGAGCGCAGTGCAGCGCACGCGCACACACACGCACGCATGCACCCACGCACGCACGCACGCACACACACACCCCCAGATGAGGCCAGTGACTCAGCGGTAAAGTGAGGTGACTCATCATGCACATGGTTCCATTATAGTGTAAAGTAACTAAGTACATTTACACAAGCACATTTTTAGGCATCTTTTTTTACTTTACTTGAGTATATCCAATTTTCAGTACTTTGACTTTTATTTAGTAATTAGTAATATTGTACTAGAATTATTTGAAAACTCAAGTTACTTTGTAGATTTTGATTATTGTTACAACATGTATACTGTACTTTAACCACTTTAGCCCCTAAATATTTGAAATTTGAAAATAGACGATCTGCAAGATCACAATGCGTCACATCGCAACACATTGTGATCTTGTCGAGGTTGTAGATCTGCTATTTTCACATTTGAAAACTGCGAAACTGTGAAACTGCAAAATGAGTGGGCTACTTTCTGCAGTACCACCTTGTCCTGAGTGGGAGGACTGTGCTATTGAGCCAGTTTTGGCCCCACCCTCATCCCAGGTCCTCCCCGCCTCCTGCTCAGGCCTACCCAGACCCCTAGAAAGAGAGAGTTACGACACTTCCGTCGACTCCATTGTAAGCGTGGAAAGCTATGGAAGTCGCTAGCTTAGCCTAGCTGGAGCCTGTTCTCATTCTTAGCGAGCCTTTGCTGCTCTTCAGCCCCGTCCGCCCCCATTATAACCGAGGCATTTTCACTCGCTGGAAAGTAGACTAAATTACGTATTTTTCTCCCTTTTAATAATGTTGTCTACCTTGGAGAGGCCCGTGAATGAGTTAAAAGGGGGAAAAAAGACGTGATTTAGTCTACTTACCAGCGAGTGAAAATGATCCGCCCATGAACTGAGAAAGACACAATGGTCAGAAATAGGACTTTGTGAGGATACCAACAAAAGACATAAACATAGGATAAATGAAAATTCATGGTGTAGTCCCTTTAAAGTGCATTTTGATACCAATGCTTTTGCACTTTTACTCAAGTACATTTTGAATTCCTGACTTTTACTCGTAACGGAGTGTTTCTACATTTTCTACAAGTATCGATACTTTTACTTAAGTAGGAAAAGATGTGAGTACTTCTTCCGCCACTGCATGGTTTGCAGACTAGCTGTGTGTGTCACAACACTTCCCCGAGCACATCACAGCCCTTTCTGGGAACCGCATTAAAAAGACATTATGATGGGTACACACACGCACACTCACACATGCACGCACGCACGCACACGTGTTTGTTAATGCACAACGCTATCTCAGCGTAGACGGTGTGTGAACACATGTGTTGTCAGTTAGATGACACACAGAAGCCAAATGAAAATCGCACTCTCTATCTCTCTCTCTCTGTCTCTCTGTGCTGAAGTCATCTCTGTGTGCA
>NC_137811.1:13244733-13344733 GCF_963921795.1 Nannobrachium achirus | reverse complement strand
GCTTATGAGCTTATAGATCGGTTCTTTTAAATTTCAGTGAAATATTTGCGGGAAAAAAAAGAAAAAAGAACTAAAGATGAATTCATACAGAAGGATGGAAACGATTATAACTAGTGTGCAAAATCATCCCAATCATCTCAAATAACGGCGACAGACTCACCTCTCCATCTCTCTTGTCCTCTCCTCCTCTTCCTCTGCCTCCCCGGTCCAGCCCCCCGGAGGAGAAGTCCCTCCAGCCGCCCGCCCCCAGGCCCCCCCAGCCGCCTCCAAACAGCGCCAGGTGGGAGGAGCCTAGCCGCGGCGAGGAGAGGAGCGACGCCGCGTGTCTGAACCTCTCCGACGACTGAGGAGGAGGAGGAGGCGCGGCGGTGGTGGAGGAAGAGGAAGAGGCCGCCGTCGAGGAGGAGAAGAAGGAGTCCTTCCCATACCTGCGCTGCCGCCACGCTGACTCCTTGGACGTGCTCGGCTCCGCCTCCCGCCTCCTCTGGCCTCCCCCCGCCGCTACGCCCATGATGAACCCCGCCCTGGGCTTCTGTCCCCGCTCCCTCCTCTCCGCTGGCTCTTCCTCTTCCTCCTCGCCTCCACCCAGCACCACCTCCTCCTCCTCGTCTTCCTCGCGCTGACGGAGGTGGTGCCGGCGCTTGCGCTTCTCGCTCCGGCCTCCGCATCCGCAGCCTCCGCCACCACCTCCTGCCGTCTCTCCGTCGCCTCCCTCTCCTCCCCCACCTCCTCCTCCTCCTAGCCCCGCCTCCCCGCGGAGGAGGAGCCTGCTCCGGCGGCGGCGGTGGAAGCGGGCGGGGTTGAGCAGGAAGTGGTGCGGGTGGTGGGCGTACTGGTGGGGGGGAGGGGGAGGGGGCGGCGGGGGCAGCGTGAAGGAGGAGGAGGAGGAGGGGGAGGAGGAGGCGTGGTGCGGGGGGTGGAGGAGGTGCGGGTGCAGGTGCGGCTGGTGGTGGTGGTGGTGGTGGTGGTGCGCGTACAGCTGCTGGGGGGCAGCGGGGGCCGCCGAGGAGGCCGGGTACCCTCGGGTGTAGAAGCCCAGCTCGTCCATGCCGTCCTGGGGGTTGAAGGGGTTCATTAGACGTTACACGACGTCGGGCGAAATGAAGCAACATTAAGCCACAGTAAACCACATTAACAACTTGGGTGCCACACTCGTTCAGTAACGAGTTAAGGCCACTAGGGGTCACCCTGCCAAAAGGAGTTGTCTCGTTCCTGAACGAGACAACGAAGGGTTAACTGTACAGCTCTACGTGCAGCTGCCTGCCCTCTGAATGACCCTAGTCCATACGTCACCCCGTAGCTCAGAGAGAGAGAGAGATAATGGCACGAGCTGGTTGCATTGATTTCCATTCTACTCTGAAACATAAAAAGGGCTTTATCTATGAATGAGGTGAAAAGAACGCCAGGGAAGCAGAGATCTGATTGTTTTCACGGCGACACTTTACCACGATGATCGGCCGCAGTTTGGATTTTAGTTTCGCGAGCGTTTGTAAACAAATGGATTTTCTTCCTCAATCGTCAGCGGACACCCACGTGCACACGCACGAAGCCTCCGAGGCTCTTCAAAATAAAGCGTGAGTGAACGGCGGCACCAGCAACAGCTAGAAATGTTAGAAACCTTGGCTTCCGTTGTGTTAAGCAACACTTATACGTATATAGGTCTATATATATATTTTTTTACATACAATACACAAAGACAAAGACACTCACATTCACACACATTCACACACTCATTAAAGGGCCAGTTCACCTCTAGGACAACCAGATCTTATTTTATTGTTGTTTGGGACACGATCAACACAATCCTGAGTTATTTTTTGTGTTCAATCTGTGTTTTGAGATATTTTAGTATTTCAGCATGACTAGTGATGCATTTTGCATCATCATGCATCACTAGTCAGGCTGAAATACTAAAATATCTCAAAACACAGATTGAACACAAAAAATAACTTTTGTGTTGATCGTGTCCCAAACAACAATAAAATAAGATCTGGTTGTCCTAGAGGTGAAGTGGGCCTTTAAGCAACACTAAGTCAAATCAAGCAACATTAGGTTAGATTAAGCAACATTAAAGGGATATTCCACTTTCAAAAACACTTTTGGTCATTTTATCGTCTAATCAGGCTTTTATGAACACCCTGAACAGTTTTTAATTTGCTTGATTCAATATTTAGATATTTGATGTAAATGTTATCAGGCCCTCCAGGCCCAGGGCCTCTCACCATACACACCCACCATACACACCCATTGTAACTTCAAACTCCATTTTAACCATGATAGATTCATTAAAAACACCCATTATTTATTCTGGTGACTCATAATACCCACATAATACAGGCCATGTTTTTTCGATAACTTTTTTCATTTATCTTTAATAATTCTTTGGGAAAATGGAAAATATTTAATACAATAAAAAATAAATGAAAAAGGTTATCGAAAAAACATTAAGAGGGTAGTATGAGTCACCAGAAAAAGATAATGGGTGTTTTTAATGAATCTATCATGGTTAAAATGGAGTTTGAAGTTACAATGGGTGTGTATGGGGAGAGGCCCTGGAGGAGGAGGACTGATAACATTTACATCAAATATCTAAATATTGAATCAAGCAACTTAAAAAGTGTCCAGGGTGTTCATAAAAGCCTGATTAGACCATAAAATGACCAAAAGTTGTTTTGAAAGTGGAATATCGCTTTAAGTTAAATTAAGTTAAATTAAGCAACATTAAGTTAAATAGTTAAATTAAGCAACATTAAGTTAAATTAAGCAACATTAAGTAAGTTAGATTAAGCCACATTAAGCGTAAGTTAAATTAAGCCACATTAAGTCAAATTAAACAACATTAAGTTACATTAAGCCACATTACGCAATGTTAAATTAACCCACATTAAGCAACATTAAATTAAATTAAGCCTCATTAAGTCAAATGAAACAACATTAAGTTAGATTAAGCCACATTAAGCGTAAGTTAAATTAAGCCACATTAAGTCAAATTAAACAACATTAAGTTACATTAAGCCACATTACGCAATGTTAAATTAACCCACATTAAGCAACATTAAATTAAATTAAGCCTCATTAAGTCAAATGAAACAACATTAAGTTAGATTAAGCCACATTAAGCAACATTACATTAAATTAAGCCAAATTAAGTCAAATAAAACAACATTAAGCCACAAAGTCAGAGTAAACCTCATTAAGTAACATGAATTAATGTTGAAGATCCTGTGTCTATTTTGTTTTATAATATTAAGCCATATTTGGCCCTAATTACCTATATTCTGGCTTTAAATTAAGCCACATTAAACCAAATAAGCCACATTAAGTAGCATTAAGTCAAATTAAGCAACATTAAATCACAGTAAGCCAGCCAAGCTTGCAGATCTGCAATTTTGTTTGAAAATGTTCAAACATATTTCATAGAGATTAACACAATCGTCGATCGCGGCGATGGTGTCCTAAGACTCACCTGGGGGAGGAGCTTGGAGGAGGGGGCGGGGCAGCCACAGGGCGCCCTGCGGAGGAGGGGCTGGCAGGGGGGGTAGAAGGGCGAGGTCAAGGAGGGGTGAGGGGAGTAGAAGCCGTTCAGGTTGATCCTGTAGACGTTGGAGGAAGAGCGCCCCCCGGGGGCCGCCGAGGGAGGTGGCGGTGGCGTCCCGTGACTAGAGCTGTGTGACAATTTACAGTTTAAGCATTTAGCAGACACTCTTAATCCAGAGCGACTTACAGTAAGCAAGGTTCATCAATATGAATACATCAAATGCGACCATCGTGATATTTTAGTTTACCATTCATTACGAATTATTGCGATGAATGATTTCATGGTGTTTCCTGGCATTGGACTTTGCACTTGAACATATAAATATAAATTAAGATTTCTGTTTGCCTTGCCAAAAGGTGCGTAGCTGAAAATGCACTGAGAGCCATTCAAAAATGAGAGAGGGTCTCTATTCTGGAGTGGTAATTTAGCCTCAAACCTTTTGCAAAACGTTTTTTGGGACATAAACAATATGACAAATACTTTTTAAATGCATGGTGTATCACCTTTAAAAAATGTACTATGGTCAAAAATCTTCCAAAACTTTTGTGAGCTTATATGTATGTAAAACCATGGAGCTAGCTACCGGTATTTCCTTTTTTTTCCTTTTTTTTGACAATAGAGGGTATGAGCGTGACATCATCATTATACCCGGAAGTTATGCAGGAACACCTACTGAGTGGAATGAATTAACATCCCTAGAAATTTGGTATATCGTTTTTTTTATTGGCCTAAAATCTATATATATACATTCATGAAACAACCTGCTGACCGCCTGTCAGCATTGAGCAATCTTTTTTAAAGGGGGTAAACGTTTGGGCCCATTCACTTACTATACTATAAAGGAAAAAAATAACCCCCAAAAACCTGCTTTATGTAGCATGTGAGGGGTCAAACTAGGGATTTTAAATTATTCCGAATCCATTGCAAGCATTTGTTTTGCATGAAAAACGTTCCTTTCATTCCTTGTGAAAAGTGATGACTCATCACTAAATCAATAGTTTCCTGGGGTTGAACAGACCCTTACCCGTGATGCCGCCTCCCGCCGCTGACGACCCCGTCCTGGAAGAAGTCCCGGGGCCCGCGGGGCCAGCCGGCGCCGCCCCGCCGCCCGATGTGGAGCACCTCGCCGAACTGGCCGATGAGCTCGTCCAGCTCCGACAGGAAGTCGGGGTCGTGGCGGAGCAGCAGGTGGCCGACGTGGTGCTTCTTCCGGTGCTTGCCGCGGGGCCTCTTCAGCTCGGCGTGGCCCAGGCAGGGGCAGTAGTCCACGTGGTGGGTGGGCCGCTTGGCGTGGCCCAGACAGGGACAGGGCGGGCAGAGGCACACGGGGGGACAGGCGGACAGACACTCGAACTCCCTCCGCCTGCTGTGCCTGCCGCCGCCGCCGTGCCTGTCCCGGTGTCTCTCCGCCGACGCCGCTGCTGACGGCGCCGCCGGGGGCGGGGCTTGTCTGGGGGGGAGGGGCGAGCCGGCGGGAGACGGCCGGTCCAGGAGGAGGAGCGAGGAGGAGGAGGAGCGGGAGGAGGGCGAGGGACGCGACGACCTCTGGCCTCCCGCCGCCAGACCCGAGGAGGAGGACCCCTGGGGGGTCGTCCTGAGGGCCCCGCCGCCGCTGCCGCCCCTCGGCCGCTCCCCCCCGCCGCCGCCCGACACGCTGTTGCAGTCGGTGCCGATGCCGCTGTCGCTGGGCAGCGTCTCCTCGCTGTGGTGCGACTCGCTCCGCGGCGAGGGCGTGGAGCCCTCCTTCAGCGAGGAGGAGGAGCCGCAGGGGGGAGGCGGGGAGAGGGAGGAGGAGGAGTAGACGGAGGAGGAGGAGAGCTTGCAGGAGGCGTGGTGGAAGGGGAAGTGGTGGCGCCCCAGGCACGGGCAGCTGCCGCCGCCGCTCCTCTTGGCGAAGGAGGAGGAGGGAAAGAGCGAGGAGGAGAGAGGGGAGAGCGAAAGGAGTGAGGAGTTGGAGGGCGGGCGGGGGGAGGTGCAGGACGAGGAGGGGGAGGGGAGGGAGAAGGAGGGCGGGAAGACCAGCGGGGAGGCGTGGTGGTGGTGGTGCTGCTGCTGCTGCTGCTCGGCGGAGAAGCTGCCCTCGCTGTAGGGGCTCTGGGCGCCGCTGGAGTGGGTGAGGGAGGGCGAGGGGAAGGGGTGGGCCATGGGGAACAGGGCGTGTCCCGAGAAGAACAGAGAGGAGGAGGCCGTCTCCGAGGAGGGGTTGGGGTTGCCGTGGCTGCCGAACGGCCCGGCGGGCTGCGGCGATGCATTGTGGGAGTTGGAGTTGGTCGCCATCATCATCTGTGCCGCTTTGGGCTTGCGGCCGCGCCTCTTGCCCATGTAGATGGTCCCTCTCTTGCTGACGTTGATCTGGCGACCCCCCGGCGCCCCGGCGAAGGACGCCGAGGACAGGGCGGACAGCGCCTGAGACGCCACCGCCGCCACCTTTGCGGTCGCCACCGCCGACTTGCGCGCGTCTCCCTCCGCCTGGCCTCCTCTCCTGCTCCCTCCCCCCCGTCCGTACCTGGAGAGCGTCACCTTGTGGAGCCTCTTCCTCTGCCTCTTCTTCATCTCTCCGATCAGCCGCCGGATCTTCAGATCGCGGCTGCTGCCGTCCTTCTTCTTCTTCGGCTTCTCTGCCCCGAAGCCGGTGCTCCTGTCAAGGATCGAGAATGGATTTAGTAAATTATGGTCCAATTCATTTTTAAAGATGGGGTGCCGTGATTTTTTTCCCCAAAAAAAACACGATGACCAGGTATTATGATTATACTATACTAGGAGTACAGTCTTTCAGATGAATGCCATGCTGTCATAAATGTTTCGTCTCCATATCACGTCTCTCTCTAAAATCTCACTAAAATATCGTCACTGTCGGGCAGAAACCTCGTATCTCCAAGTTTCAAATGTGTACGTCTTTTGGTAAAGCAAAGCTTCATCATACAAGACTGACGCATGGCGAGACTGTCGCGGTGCGAGGCGTTGTGTGCTTGTAGATCGGCTGTTTTCATTAGTTTAGTACATTTTATAGATGATAAATACAAAGCGAACGGTTTTGGACATACAAGGTTTCCACCCGACAACGACGATATGCTATAAATACAAGGTGCTGGGAGTGAAAATTATAATGTAGGGGTGCCTCGGATTAAAACAATATTTATGGGGTGCCCTGAGACAAAAAAGTTTGGGAACCCCTGGCTTAAAGAACAGAGGCATTAACGCCGTGTTTAACTGTATTTCATTTGTTGCAACCAATCTACTTTGACATGAGTGTTCCAGACTGAAAGTAGGATATGCTTCTTCTTCTAGGACTTCTACCCGCCCTCGCTGCCCTTCCAGCCAATAGCATTCACTTTTCGGGACCGTAAATTCCAAGATGGCCAAAAAAGTGTCCGCAGAGTTATAATAGATCTAGGAGGCGGGTGGCCCCACCCCCACCTATTCATTTCAATGAAAGTAGCTCACCAGCGCCTGAAGCAACCAGAAGAATGCTCTATTTCCGCGTTCTGCTTGATTTGAGATCCAAATTTGGTTGCTCAAACGCGGAAGACTTGAGCACCGAGCAGGCGCATTAGGGTTTCAAACGGTAGACGCACGTGCAGTAGCGTTTTAAACACGGAAGTCCTGCAATCCCAGATTTGCCCACCAGGCAAACGGCAACGCCACTGTTGTACCGCTGTTCTGGGGCCTTGTTCAAAACACGTCTGTAGGAAACAATGGGGGACTTCACCATTCCATTTGTCCATATTTTTACAGTCTGTGATTTGTATAATAAGCATAAGGCATAATAAAATAGCAGCTATCTACATCACATGCAAAAAAGCAGGTCTAAAGCAAAAATAGCTTACCTGTCTTCAGTTCCTGCTCCACGCATGTTCAACAGCACATCTCCCGCGCCCTGCTCCCGAGCAGGCGACGGCAGGAGGAGGGGCCTTTTGGGAGGACGCCCCCTCTTCCTGGGGGTGGAGCTTAGCTGGGCGACGGGGCTGCCGAGGCCGGGGGGCGGAGCGGGGGCGGCCGAGACCTCCTTTCTCGAGGCCGTTTTGGGCGAAGCTACTTCGGGAAGGAACGAGCCGACGGGGACGGGCTTGGGCTTGGGCTGGCGCGCGTCGGGGGTATGCGACCTGGGGCGACCCCGCTTCCTGGCAGGGAAGGTAGGGGCAGCAGGCGCCGGCACGGGGCAGGGGTCAGAGGCGGCGTGGCTGTGGGCGGCCGAGGGAGGAGGGGCGGCCGAGGAGGAATGCGATAGGTCAGCGGCCGGCGGCTGAGCGGAGTCGGGAGCGGCGGCGGCGGCGGCCGAGGCTTCCTGCGTCCGGTGGACTAGCTTGGTCCAGCTGGGCCGCCGGGCCTTCCGCTTCTTCAGCGGACGACTGTCCTGCTCCGGTGGGGGGGGCGAGGAGGAGGAAGAGGAGGAGGAGGAGGAAGGGGGAGGAGGCGCGCAGGAGGGAGGAGCAGCGGCGGAGGAGGAGGCGGCGCTCGGGGGAGGCGCGGCGGGGGGTCTCGGAGGGAGGTCGGACGGCGGAAGCGGCCGTACTGCGTTGGGACTCTCTGCCGCGTCGTTGTCCTGCGCTCCTCTCGCCTCCTCCTCCTCTGTCCCCTCCGTCTCGTCCCTCCTCACCTCGTCGCTCCGTCCTCTCTCCTCCTTTCCCGTCCCGTGTCTCGTCTTCCCGTTCTTCTCCTTCTTTTTCTTCTTGACTCCTTCCTCCTTGTCGCCTCTCTCCGCCTCTCCTCCTCCTCCTCCTCGGTCGCGCTTGGACTTTTTCTCGCCGCGTTTGTCCTTCTTTGCTTGTTTTTTCTTCTCCTTCTCCAGCTTGTGCTCCTGCTGTTTGTCTGTCTGGCCAGAGGAGGGCGCCACCGGGGCCAACGAGGAGGACCTGTTGATAGGGCTGTAACAAATACGATGGTTGACGTCAACAATTTTGATTAATGGTCATACAACTATAATTGCGATAAATTATATAATTATGCTTTTGGCAAGTGAAAATGAAATGTATATTTGCCATTTAAGCTTTGTAAACAACAATTGCACATGAGAGACAACTTAAATATAGCAATAAATTACCAAGAACCAAAATAATCGAT
The DNA here is from genome assembly GCF_963921795.1 of Nannobrachium achirus. Lineage (NCBI taxonomy): Eukaryota > Metazoa > Chordata > Actinopteri > Myctophiformes > Myctophidae > Nannobrachium > Nannobrachium achirus. The sequence continues at coordinate 13,336,134 of NC_137811.1, read as the reverse complement.
TTACTATGGCCAAAGCAGGCTATATCCTTATCCATTTCCCCTGAAAAATGTGTTAATATGGCAACACATTCAGTTTGACAAATTTACACCTATAGACTTTGGCTATTTGAATAGTATTTTATAGTTATTTTTTGAATTGATATCTCCCATAATAGGGGAATCTTAGATCACCTCATATAGGAACTATGTTAAAAAAAAAAAAAAAACACCCCGGCGATTTTATCATATGGATATGAAGTATTGACTCACTAAAGGTGGAAATGTACACATTAACCCAAAGAGGAACATTAAATGCTAGAAACGAGTCCAACAAAACCCAATGGCTAGTAGGGAACGGTGATTTCAAACCCGGAAGTGTCCCGGAAGTGTAGTTTCCTACTTTTTTTCCCGTCAGAATCAATTCGATTTCCTACAAAAACAGGCTATATCAAATATGGTGACGGGTTTCCATTCCGACATATCCCCATTCCAAACACCAGGTTAGCATTGACCAGCGTCAGCAGATTAGCATTTCACCAGGTTAGCATTCACCAGCGTTAGTTTTACTGGGGTTAGGGTTAAATTTGTTTATTTTTGGAACACAGTTCTTATATGACTTGATCTAAGATTCCCCTATGGCAATTTCAACACAGAAAAATAACCCAGGGGAATAGCGCCATCTAGAGGCATGACGCCAGGACTTCAGTGGTCTATAGTAGTGGTTCTCAATCTTTTCAGGCTGCGACCCCCAAAATAATCATATTTTAACTGAGGACCCCCCACCCTGACAAGCACTGAGAGTTAAGGCATTACATTTTGTATAACAAGGTTCTATTGTGAAAATAGCAGATCTACATGTTTGCGAGGCGTTGTGAGCATGTAGATCGGCTATTTTCACAATTTCTGCCTCTAATATTTGACAATTTGGTCAATGTTTAACTTGTCATTTTAGAGGTATTAAAAAGTCCTTAATATTGTCCTTTTAGAAACGTGCAGATACCCTCTATAAACTTAAACTTTATGTTGGTTTGTTTACTGTTGAGTGAGAAAACAATGTTTCACATTAAGTTAATCATCTGGGGACCCACCCCCAAAATAATTTGGGGACCCCCCTGGGGGTCCTGACCCACAGGTTGAGAACCACTGGGCTATATCAGTGTTTGCCAAACCTTTTTTCAGGGGACCCATTTATTTAAGATGAAAATCCAGGGGATACATTTTTTTTAGGACACAAGTGATTCTCCTTTTCCAAATGTTTTATGTTTTTTTTTGAGCGGTGGTCACACCGTCTCCATAGCGTGGCCGTGTGTGTATCCGTGTGTGTCTGTCTGTCTGTATGTGTGTCTGTCTGTATGTAGCCTCTGGTGTATGTAGCCTGAGTACCCTGGGTGACCAGAGAGGTGCTGTTGAGTCTAGCCTGGCCTGTGCATCAACTGCAATACACACACACACACACACACACACACACACAGAGCCCGAGGGGAAGGGGGGAGGGGGGGTTGGTGGGTAAACCACCGCTCAGTTCACACGGGTGTGATTTTTTTTTCAATGGAACCAAGCAGCAAGTTCTCCACCAGGCTCAGCCATTAATTAACAACATCTGTTCGCCCCTTCCTTTGATGTAGGACCGCTGCTACATATTGCGGCTTAGGCCAGTCAATCTAAGCTAAAAAAGAACCTGACCCAAAAGAAATTGCAATAGTAATCATTCAGGTTTTTTTTTTATGATTTTTAGGGTCATCAACAAAACCTGTTAAAAGTTTCTCATTATATTCTTAGTGGATCAAGGTAAATTCAGGGTGTTCAAGTTTGGGTCACTTCACTTACTATAGAGGGAAAAAAAGACCCCCCCCAAAAACCTCTTTAAGAAGCATGTGAGGTGTCTAGGTTTTTTTTTTTCTTTTGGAGCTGTGTGGAACACAAGCTCCCTATACGTGGCCGTGTGTGTGGGTCTGTCTGTCTGTCTGTCTGTCTGTCTGTCTGTCTCCGTGTCTGTCTGTCTGTCTGTCTGTAGCCTGCAGTAACCTTTTCTGACCACACATGTTAAGGGAGGGGCGCTGTTGCACACACACACACACACACACACACACACACACACACACACACACACACACACACACACACACAGCTCCACTTCGAACAGAGGTTCGATTTTTTTTTTCTGAATCCATTGCAAGCATTTGTTTTGCAAGATAAACATTCCTCTGGCTAAAAACGGACCCACAAAACTATGGTTTAGTGATGAGTCATCACTTGTCAGGTTCCGCTCAGTTTTGTGGGGTCCGTTTTTAGCCAGAGGAATGTTTTTCGTGCAAAAAAATAGCTTGCAATGGATTCAGAATCATGAAAAACCCCTTGTTAGATCCCCTCACATGCTTAAAGAAGATTTTTTTGGGGGGGTCTTTTTTTCCTGTATAGTAATCCACTAATCCGGAAAACTTTTAACATGTTTTTTGGATGACCCTAAGGGCCCGTGGACAAATTCATATAATTTTGGGGGGCCTTCACATGAAAAGGTTTGAGAACCGCTGACATAGTAGTCTCTCAAGAACAGACTAACTGAGCTCCAGTTAAGTGAAAAGGACCTTTTCTTTGACGATGGCTGGCCAGATTGCTGACATAGAAACATATGTTTAAAAAAAAAAAAAAGTTAAAACCCTTAGAAGGATTCAAAAGACACTTATAGAATCGGGTCAAAATTCGAATTTTCACGATTTTTCCAATAGTTAAAGCATAAAATAATGATACACAATAATGTGTACCCGTTCTAAATGGGTTAACATCAAAAACAAAGGCTGTAAGAAAGGATCACGTTAGTCTATTCCATTAAGTCCAGAGGTAAGTCCTTATTAGGTTGTTTTTGTTTTTAACCAGCATTCAACCATTTCTCTTTTATAAAGAAATGTTTTGGCGACCCAATTTAAATCTGGGTCGCAGTGCTTGGGAAACAGTGGTCTGTCTATATCACTGTTTCCCAAGCACTGGGTCGGGATCCATGTGTGGGTCGCGGACACACTTTTGTGGGTCCCTTAATTTTATGGGTCCCTTAATTTTTTTCGTTTCCTACATTTTGTTTTAAATTATTATTATTTCTAAACAAGATTTTCATGAATAATAATGAAAAGAATCTATCATTTTTCCAAGTAATTTCATTAATAAATAGAGGAAAAATCTAAGAAATCCCATAAATTAGAAAACAAATGTTAATGAAGTTTGTGATCTTGTAGATCTGCTGTTTTCACTAGTTTGAGTCCCAGGCAAACATCCAATTTCTCTTTTGGGTCACTAAAAACTGGTCTATATGAACTCCTTTAGCTGGGGTCTCCCCGGGTCCCAACTATGAGGGTAACAAAGGTGACAGGAGTACCTGTGGAAGCCGTCTTTGTCGCCCGCCTTCGGCGTGAAGGCGGGCGAAGGCGCCGGGGAGGACGAAGGGACCGTCCCGTTGGTCAACGCCGCCTTCTGACCCCTCTGACCCGTAGAGCTGAGCTTGCTGGAGGCGGGGGAGGGGGTCTCCACGGGTGGGGAGGCGAGGGATGGAGGAGGCGGGGAGGAGGAGGAGGTCTGGTGGTCCGGTTTGAAGGGAGAACCGGGTGGGTCTCTCCTGGTCCGGTCAGGAGGTGGCGCCTCCATCTGAACATAATAGGGATGGGACGATGTGAATAGGGCTGTCACGATTATGACATTTTACATGATACTCATATAATTGAGATTAACAATTTAATTGTGCTTTTGTCGTTGACAATTACATTTCTGTTTGGCTTGTAGGCTTTGAAGTTGCACATGGTAGATATGACACATAACCTAAATATACAAAGAAATGAAGGACATATTTGACAACTTTACACTTTAAAAAGAACATTGACGCCCTGTGAGCTTGTAGATCTGCTATTTCCACTATTTTTTCAAATGTTTGAACATATATAAAAAAAATCAACATGTAAATGATTATGACGATTATCACAACATAATTGCGATAATGTTAAATAATTGCGATTAGACGATTATGTAATAATTGTGACAGCCCTAACGATATGAACATTTCATGTCACGGTTATCGTGACCAAAGAAATCGCAATTTACGATATCATCGCTATAACATCCCCAACATCCACTATCCTGGGGCGGAACGTTTGCTAAAAAAAAATAGCAGATCTACAAACGCGATGCATTGTGAGCTTGTAGATCGGCTATTCTTTTGGCAAAAACATTAGGAAGAGAGTGAAAAAAAAAATACTGTATCAAGTACATTATTTCCAGGTCTGTTTGACCAATTCTAGAGGGTTTAAAACTTTAACACTCGCATGACTGATCCTGATTGGGATGGAATGGGTTTGCTCAGGAAACTCTCAGAAATTTTCCCTTTCATGACTTTTCCTTAAAGAGGTGGTGCCATAGTTTTGTACTTTTTCTGTTTTTCATGTGTCTAGGAGGTTGACAGTACCTCATTAGACCCCCTGGTGTGGTTTTTATGAGCAATTATTTATTCACTTGGTATTTGTTTGTTTTCTCTTGGAGGCTGCCACCTCTGGTGAAAAGTGTCAGTTAAAAAACACAGATAAGATGACATCACAGAATCAACTCCTCCCCTAATTGCCATTCACCCAACACTGTGGGGTGTGGCTAACTCAGCTAGGTCACCACCCACCATGACATCCATGCATACTTAATGAACTGGGGGTGTGGCCACATAAAAACCCAATTTTAACTCTTTCTGTATACTTTTTTGGAAAAAATCTTCCACCTAGTATAATCATAATACCTGATAATCATGTCTTAGAGGGGGGAAATATCATGGCACCACCTCTTTAACATACAAGCAAAGTCTTGTTTTTTTTCTACCATTTGAGACTTTTTGTAAATATGAAATCAATATTTTTGGTTGTTTCCTGAGCGGTCTAATTCTATTTCTAGATCTCAAAAAAGGTAAAAATGACCAGTTCAGTCATGCGTGTGTTAACCCTGCAAGGCCCAGCGTTGCTTTTTGGCAACGTTTTTTAAATAATTTATTTTAAAAATGTTATAATTAGTTTTCCTGTTCTTTTTTCACATTAACATCACCATTACATCCTATTGTTTAGTATTACAATGCCATTGGCCACGATATTTGCATATAAATACCCGCCACAGAGACTGACATTCACACTTCCCAGAGAAGTTGAAATTCCAGCGTCTGGACGAACAACATCTCACTTTTTAACTGAAGCTATTCCTCACAAAAACATAAGTAGAATGCCTGTAATATTTTTTTTCATGATCATTAGAGTGTCTAGAACATGTACATGTGTTATTATTGTGAAAAATATCCCCAAAATACAAATTAGAGCATGATTTATGGCTATAAAATCTTACAAAAACATTATTAATTTTTTAACATTACATTTTCCTGTGATTAGGACTCCTACAACACCATCTGATTTTTTTTAATTCGGGCCTTGCAGGGTTAAATGCTACCAGATATGCAGCTCGGCCAATAAAAGGTGAATTGATCCCAGTGCATGACGGGGGGACAATTTCACGATACATTTTAAATCTCCACAATACGATTATCACGATAAACGATAACAGCGATTATCGTCCCAAAGCAATCTGAACACGCAACAAGGCGCACATCTATGGAAGTTTTTATTGGACTTTATTTTTTCGTAAGATTTTTCAATGAATTCGTAAGGTTTTTCAGTCTATCGTGCATATTGTGTGTTTCATCTTTGAAAATGAAACACTTCGCAGAAAAAAAACGACCTTGCAAAAAGAAAAATAGCATTCGCAGAAAAAAATATAATCTTTGTACGTGTTTGCGTTCACATTTTTTCTACGAAGCATGCCATTTACGTGTTTGTGGATCATTTTTTACAACACCAAGCCATTTTTTCCTACAAAGCATGCCATTTAACTGCGACGAATAATGTCCCATTTTTACCTCTCCTCTCTTCACAATTACTACTTCGTGCATAATATCCATACCGTGTAAACTTTCATAACTGTACTCTGGAATTTCAAGGCTTGGTGTGTATTTTCAAAGTCCTGCGACTAAAAAGACGACCGCAACAGTCTGTGAAGCACAACCAATCTGCTTGCATTGCATTCAGCGCACACGACCACTCATCATACGGACGAAGTCTGAAAAATACGACGACGCATGTTTAGTCATAATAGTTATAGTCAGGTTCCTTATGCTTTGATTTATACTTTTGTCGGATTTTTGTGAGGATTTGCAAAACTATACATTTTTGGAAAGGTTATTATCTAAGGAATCAGAAAATCAATGTTTCCATTTGCTCAGATGTGTTTATGGTGGCCATATTGGAATTTACAAAATGGCCACCATAAAATTACGTTTTGTAATATCTCAGCCTCTAAATAAGCTGGAACATTGATTTTGACTGCTAAACCTACATTTTCAGGGTCAAGGAATCCAATGGCAGAGGTTATAAAGCTCAAATAATTACGACATTAACCCTAGATGCATGACTGGGTCCAAAATGACCTGCTGTGGTTGTTTTCTTGCAATATTAGTTTCACTATGTAATTTTGTTAGATTTTTTTGAAGATTTGCAAAACTATACATTTTTGGAAAGGTTATTATCTAGGGAATCAGAAAAGCAATGTTTCAATTGTGTTTATGGTGGCCATATTGGAATTTATAAAATGGCTGCTGTAAAATGTATGTTTTGTCATATCTTGGCTTCTAAATAAGATGGAACATGATTTTAATGGCTAAACCTATATTTTCAGGGTCAAGGAATTCAAAGGTTCAAGTTATCATATTTTTTTGAATCATCCCATTGAAATACATAACCCACCATATGGGTAAAAAACCGACACAGCCCAGGCAGTCAGTCAGATACGAACTTTAAATGTTTGTGTAACCATGTTAAACACCATGACATGTGTAATCATAGAGACATAGACAGTCTCATATGCATAATCATTATCATCACTTTCGAGCATCACAGCATGGGAATCATCATCGTTCTGGAACTGGCTGCTGCACTGACACATGTCAGTACAGGCTTCGCTTTGCAGGAACATCTGCCAGAAGAACAGTCAGATTTACACTTGCATTGGATCATCTCAAGGATAGCCTTTGGGGCTGGGAGGACCTTTGTGGTCGTTGGTTTCAGCATCCCAATCAAGTGTTTGAAGTAACCATTTAGCAGGGGATCCAGCCGTGGATCCTTCAGAGCAATGGCTGCTTGAATCCATGCCCTTGTTTGGACATGGACTCTCAAGATGTTCTGCTTCAGAGCTCCATGTGTTGGAGGGAGCTTGTCACTTTCTGTCCTATGTTTGCAGAACAGATGCCATCGCAGTTCAGGAATGGTCTTGATGTTGTTACTCTAGGATGAGTAAGCTGCACATACAAAGGACTCCAGGGTTGACACTATTCCTTCTGTCACTTCTGCTTCATCCAAAAGCATCTACAGAGCATTGATAAGGTCTTCATCTGTTTTGAGGTAGATCTGCAGTCAGGTTGCCTTGCCTATACAGGAGAACCTCCCTGTGTTGTCGACCACAGTGAATACATGGAAGGCTGGCAAAGCCTTTGCTTTTTCTTTACCTTGAGCTCGCCACAGTGGTTCAATCTGCACAGCACCAGAGGCCATAGAAATGGCTGTGTTCTTCAGCAAGAGGCCGCAGTTTGCTTTGACCTGCACTAAAATGTCCTTATCTGGGTAGGGAAATACCAACTGTGTATTAGGTGGGTTTTGCTGTGAACCAAGCACAGCCTGGTGGATCAGCAGTATGTCTGCTTCTTCGTGGTTATTTTCTTCAAAGTCCAGGTCTTTGTTGCTCCAAATGTATTTAGAAGCAGATGTGATGATCAGCCTGGAAGATCCCCTGTTGTATTCTAGAGTTTGGCAGCAAGATAGTCAGTCAGATCAGCCTTAGTCTGACACCAACATCAGACACATAACACATATGTGTTTGATGTTGGTGTCATCTGACTTGATACTTAATAGAAGCTTCTCCTTGACTTCAGAGAATCTTTCATCATAATCTTGTGTTAATCTTGTGTTAATCAGTCTGTCATTGAAGAAGCCACTCAGATCCTTGACTGTCACTACAGTCGCAATTGTTTTGCTCAGCTTCTGCACAAGCACCATGCCATCCACTAGTGTTGTCTAATGACTATAAGTCCTGTATCTGTTGCATCTTGGTGGGTAGAATTTCCAGTTTGAGGTGGCTGGTCTTCATGGGGCATATCTTCTCTTGTCACACAGGGAGGTTCTCCTCTATAGGCAAGGCAACCTAGCTGCAGGGTCTAAATCAAAACAGATGAAGATGTTAACAATGCTCTGCAGACTGGATGATGCTGAAATTATGGGAAAATGCTGTCAACACTGGAGTCCTTTGTATGTTCATCAACATCAAGACAATCCCTGAAATTCCATGGCATCTTTTCTGCAAACATAGGCCAGAAAGTGACAAGCTCCCTCCAACACCTGGAGCTCTGAAGCAGAACATCTTTAGAATCCATGTCCAAAGGGCATGGGCACAAGCAGCCATTGCTCTGAAGGATCCACAGCTGGATCCCCTGCAAAATGGGTACTTGGATGGCATGCTCAAACCAACAACCAGAGAGGTCCTCCAGCCCCAAAGGCCATCCTTGAGATGGTCCAATACTAGTGTAAATCTGACTGTTCTTCTGGCAGATGTTTCTGCAAAGCTAAGGACTTAGCCTGACTGACTGTACTGTGTCAGTGCAGCAGCCAGTTCCAGAACGATGACGATTCCCAAGCTGTGAAGCACGAAAGTGATGATGGTGATGATTATGATGATGCATAGAGACCGTCTATGATTACACTTTAGATTTTGTATCTGACTGACTGACTGAGCTGTGCCATTATTTACCCATATGGTGGATTATGCACTTCAATAGGATGATACAAAAAATGAAATGATAACTTGATCCATTGGATTCCTTGACCCTGGAAATGTAGGTTTAGCCATTAAAATCAATGTTCCATGTTATGTAGGAGTCAAGATATTACAAAACGTACATTTTACAGCAGCCATTTTGTCAATTCCAATATGGCCGCCACAGACATCTGGGCAAATGGGAACATTGATTTTTATGATACTATCCTTTACAAAAATGTATTGTTTTGCAAATCTTCAAAAACATCCAACAAAATAACATAGTGAAACTAATATAGCAAGAAAACAAACACACCAGGCCGTTTTGGACCCAGTCATGCATCTAAGGGTTAATGTCGTAATTATTTGAGCTTTATAACCTCCGCCATTGGATTCCTTGACCCTGAAAATGTAGGTTTAGCAGTCAAAATCAATGTTCCAGCTTATTTAGAGGCTGAGATAATACAAAACATAATTTTATGGTGGCCATTTTGTAAATTCCAATATGGCCACCATAAACACATCTGAGCAAATGGAAACATTGATTTTCTGATTCCTTAGATAATAACCTTTCCAAAAATGTATAGTTTTGCAAATCCTCACAAAAATCCGACAAAAGTATAAATCAAAGCATAAGGAACCTGACTATAACTGCAATATGACTAAACATGCATCGTCCGTATGATGAGTGGTCGTGTGCGCTGAATGCAATGCAAGCAGATTGGTTGTGCTTCGCAGACTGTTGCGGTTGTCTTTTTAGTCGCAGGACTTTGAAAATACACGCCAAGTCTTGAAATTCCAGGGTACAGTTGTGAAAGTTTACACGGTATGGATATTATGCACGAAGTAGTAATTGTGCAGAGAGGAGAGGTAAAAATCGGACATTATTCGTCGCAGTTAAATGGCATGCTTTGTAGAAAAGAAATGGCTTGGTGTTGTAAAAAATGATCCACAAACACGTAAATGGCATGCTTCGTAGAAAAAATGTGAACGCAAACACGTACAAAGATTATAATTTTTTCTGCGAATGCTATTTTTCTTTTTGCAAGGTCGTTTTTTTTCTGCGAAGTGTTTCATTTTCAAAGACGAAACACACAATATGCACGATAGACTGAAAAACCTTACGAATTCATTGAAAAATCTTACGAAAAAATAAAGTCCAATAAAAACTTCCATACCACATCAACATCCACTTGCTGCACACAATGACACTTTCAATGACAACACACTGGTTATGCACAAAATCACATTACCACCTGTGGAATCCATTAGCGGCCGACCGGGGATGACGATATTGGATCAGGACAAGGGCACGCAGTGTGTGTGTGTGTGTGTGTGTGTCTGTGACGTGTGTGCACGCGTGGTCACGTGTACTAGGTGTATGTGTGTGTGTGTGTGTGTGTGTGTGGTGAGGACGCAATGACTTTAAGTGTCTTTATTCTGACCGTTGGAAAGAGAGTGAGAGCAAGAGCGAGCGTGCGAGCGCACGTGCGCGAGAGAGAGAGAGAGAGAGAGAGAGAGAGAGAGAGAGAGAGAGAGTAAGAGAGAGAGAGAGAGTGAGAGAGAGAGAGAGAGAGATATTGAGGACAGGGTGACTCTATCAGGGAGAAAGGAGGGCAGAGTGGGGGGGTAGAGACAGGAATGGGGTTGACACAGAAAGAGGAGAAATACAAAGAGAGAGAGAGAGAGAGAGAGAGAGAGAGAGAGAGAGAGAGAGAGAGAGAGAGAGAGAGAGGGGGGGAGAGAGAGAGAGAGAGAGAGAGGTGGGAGATAAATGAGAGCAGGTAGGGAGAAGATGAAGGGAAGTAAAAATAGAAGAGTGGGACAGAGAGAGAGAGAGAGAGAGAGAGAGAGAGAGAGTGTGTGTGTGTTGCACTCAGGGGCGTCACAAGGGGGGGAAGGTTACTAGGGCCCAAGGTGCCTTAATTCTTTTATGCTTTAACTAGAAAAAATAGCAGATCTACAAGCTCACAGCACGGCACCAAGTGCCACGCTGCGAGCTTGTAGATCTGCTATTTTTGAAAAGTCGTGAAAATGTGTGCACATCTTTGAATATACGTATTTTTTAAGCGAACATTTGTAACTAAGATTTTGCTTCTGAGGGGGTCCCTGGAACTAAATATTTTGAGATGGGGATCCGTGGCCAAATACATATAGTTTTGGGGGTCCTTCACATGAAAAGGTTTGAGCACCACTGACAGAGAAACAGGTTTTTTCAAAAAACCTTCGAAGGATTTGAAATATTCAAAGACGATCTTTTCACGATAAAAAAAAAAATAGCAGATATACAAGTTTGTATATCTGCTATTTTTCAATAGTTAACCCACAAAATAACGCGTAATAATGCGTTCCCAGTCTAAATGGGTTAAACCCCCTCCCCCTATGAAGAACATTCATGGGGGGGGGGGCCGCAGTGAATCCTTGTACCCAGGGCCCAGAATTTGGTTGCGACAGCCCTGGTTGCACCTGTGCTGGTGTTTATTATAAATGGACCCCGGTGGAGTTGAGAAGACTGGGTTAGTCTGACACCTTCATTCATCTGAAGCTTATACACCTTCATCTCTCTCTCTCTGTCTGTCTCTGTCTGTCTCTCTCTGTGTCTCTGTCTCTTTCTGTTTCAATTCAATTCAAATGGCCTTATTGGCAGGAGAAAAACATACTTTTTCTCTGTCTCATTCTCGGTCTCTCTCTCTCTCTTTCAGTCTCTGTCTGTCATAAAAGCATAAAAGCGGTATGAATCAATGTGTGTGTGTGTGTGTGTGTGTGTGTGTGTGTGTGTGTGTGTGTGTGTGTGTATATATATATCAGGTCGTGCACGTCACTGTGCCGCTGCCCTATTTATAGTCCTGTTTACGCAAATGAATGCGCTGCTTGGGTTTCACCATGGAGACAATACTTCACTTGACCTTATTACAAATTTATTTTATTATTATATACAATTGTGTTTACATGATCATCCCTATAGGGCAGGGGTCTTCAACAGGGGGTCCGGGACCCCTAGGGGGTCCTCAGAGTTACTACAGGGGGTCCTCCAAATCTTTGTGTGATAGAAACTTTTTTTTCCTTTTTTTTATAATAACCACCTGAACCCTCTGAGAACTTTAGCCAAAAATAGCAGATCTACAAGCTCACAACGCCTCGCAGCGCGAGGCGTTGTGAGCTTGTAGATCGGCTATTATCGTCAAAAAGCTTTGGTGTAGAGGGGAAAAAGAGCAGACCAAGTACAGAGTGAAAAGTCAAGTTTATTAAATATTGACGGTTCAAGTGGTTAAATATCTGAAAACACAAATTGACATGAATCCAAAATACACTGATGATTGTGCTGTCAAACAATGAAACTATATCTGGGGGTCCCTGCTTCATTTCTCTCTCAACTAAGGGGTCCTTGGCCTGAAAACATTGAAGACCTCTGCTATAGGGAATATACGTAGGCTCACTAATAAGTACTGACCTAAAACATAAGAAATGTTGGACAGTTATTAATAGGGATGGAGCTTGTTAATGTTTATTGATAATGAGCACCTTATTGATCCTGCTTATTGAGCCAGGCTTTTATCGAGCCAAATATTGAGCGTTTTCTAATATTTTGTGGAAAGATAATGTGACGGCAAATTCAGAACATACAGTAACTGGTATCTTTTTTTATCGGCCAGTCATTAAATATCATTAAAACAATCATTCATTAGTGTTAAATGGATTTATATTATGAATAGTACTGTAATAATTTCTTGATCGCCTCTTGTCTTGATTGTTTAAACATGACGTCATGGGCCACTCTGCTCAATAAGAAGCTTGATAAGCCCAAAGCTTATTGATACCGGGTACCCAATACATTTGTTATTGGGTTATCGAGCTACCCTTGTTTAGGGCTCCATCCCTGGTTATTAACAACAACCCTAGACTAAATCTATGACTGTTTAACAAACACAGCATTCACATGATATTGAGGTAACTTGTCGTACATGCTCATATTGAGGTAATTGGTACACGCTGTGCTTCGCTGGGATAAAATGCGCATATTAAACGTTTGAACTGTTCCAACGACATGAGCTAGATCAGTTTGCATGTTTATACTGCAGACGCTCTGGAAAACAGCAGACAGAGATATGGGCGTTTTCCTTGTTTATTTACCATGCGAGCGGACGGAGCTTTGGTTTTTGATCACGCCTACTACCTGTTTCTTGTTGGCAACCGGATCTGATTTTGATCAGATGGAGATCATTGCGATAAAAAAACTATTTGCTAGTCAATGAATTAACACTGATCATAAAACTGTCGGGCAAACACCTTATATGACATGTACCCAACTTGACACATACCACCAGTAAGACTCCCTAATCGGGAGATACGCGACCGTCACGTCGCATACACAAACTTCAGAAGGCAATGGTAGCCAATCAGGAGGGTATATGGGACATGGGACAGATCCATGTTGATGACATGACTTTAGAGATACTGTGTACCGCTTTGCATGATTCTAGGCCAAAATCTGTAGGAGCAGTGTCCAAAAATGTGTTTTGCAAAAATTGGCCTGATGGTGGCGCTAGAAGAGGACCATGTGAGAAATGAGATAGGGCCAACGGTACCAGAGATACAGTAAGTGTAGGGGCAAAAGTGTGACGTGACGGACAGACGGAGGGACTGACGGACAGAGGGACAGAGGGACAGCCGGTGGAGCTTTTCATAGTAACTGCGACCTGACGGTCGCAATAACACTCAACTTTGTGTTTGTGTGTTTGTGTGTGTGTGTGTGCGTGTGTGCATGCATGTGTGCGTGCTACCTGTTGGTTGACGGGGGCAGGTGCCGAGTCCGGGACGGGAGGGGGAGGCGTCGCCGACGACAACCGCGGCGACGAGGACACGGCAGGCGAAGACGCCGGCGGCGGCGACGTGGCGACGCGGGTGTGGCTCTCCCCCTCCTCCCGTGTCTGGGGGCTGTTGTTGTTGTTGTTCTCCTGCTGTCCTCCTCCGGCCTTGTCTCCTCCACCCTTGTCTCCTCCACCCTTGTCTCCTCCACCCTTGCCGCCTCCACCCTTGTCCCCACCTCCTCCTCCTCCTCCCGCTCGGTGGTTGGTCCGGACGGGGGTGGAGGAGGTCCTGGCTGAGGAGGTGGAGGTCCTGGAGAAGGAGTAGCGGGGTTGTTAAATGAAGTTCAGGTGGTTCTCAAATGTTTTAAGGCCACGCCCCATAAGCACCTAACTCTGAGCGTGTACAAATGGAACCAAATGGACACGTAAGGGTCCATTTGGTTCCATTTGTACCATTTGTAAAAGTAATGGTGGCCACACAAATTGACACTTGGGCCCAATTGGGACATTTCCACGTACTCACTTTTGTTGCCAGCAGTTAATGGCTGTATGTCGAGTTATTTTGAGGGGACAATACAATTACACTGTTATGCATGCTGTACTACACTGACTACTTTACATTATATCAAAGTGTCATTTCTTCAGTGTTGTCCCATGAAGAGACATCATTAAATATTTGCAGAAATGAGACGGGTGTACTCACTTTTGTGAGATACTCCTGGTATGCACACTACAGCATTTCATTCACTCATGCGTCTTCATATGAACGCTGGCAAAAAGTGACAACGCAATTGGACCTGCCGTTTTCTCTAGCCCATTTAGGCCTAGAATTATTGACTGCTTTAACCAGTGAAAAATAGCAGATATACAAGCTCACAGCGCGGCACCGAGTGCCGCGCTGCGAGCTTGTAGATCTGCTATTTTTGAAAAATCGTGAAAATTAGAATTTTGACCCGATTCTATAAGTGTCTTTTGAATCCTTCTAAGATTTTTTGAAAAGCCCTATGTTTCTATGTCAGCAATCTGGCCAGCCATCGTCAAAGAAAAGGTCCTTTTCACTTAAATGGAGCTCAGTTAGTCTGTTCTTGAGAGACTACTATGTCAGTGGTTCTCAAACCTTTTCATGTCAAGGACCCCCAAACTGATATGTATTTGGCTACGGACCCGCATCTCAAAATATCTAGTTCCAGGGACCACCCAGAAGCAAAATCTGAGTTACAAATGTTCGCTTTAAAAACACATATATTCAAAGATTTGCACACATTTTCACGATCTTTCAAAAATAGCAGATATACAGGCTCGCAGCGCGGCTGTGAGCCTGTATATCTGCTATTTTTCAATAGCTAAAGCATTCAATAATTCTAGGCCTAAATGGGCTAGAGACGGCTGTCGCCTAAAGAGAAGAGAAAAAGAAAAACAGAGCTATAATAACAACCTTGAGGAGGAGGAGCAGGAGGAGGAGGGCGTCCGTACGGAGGAGTAGGCGTTCCTCATGGAGGTGTGCTTGCAGACGTAGCTCTCCAGCATCTTGGGAGGCTTCTTGGTGCGCTTGGTGTTCTGCAGCGGGGGCGAGCGCACCGCGCGGACACCGCTGCCGTCGGCGTCGTCGGCATGGAGGTCAGGGGGACTCGGGGCGGGGACGGAGACGGGGACAGGGACCGGGACGGGGACCGGGACGGGGACGGGGGGCGGAGGCAGGTGGCTGGGGCCCCGCGAGGCCACGCCTCCCCTGCACCTCTCCTCGATCAGCAGCTCCAGCACGGCCCCTCGGTCTCGCTCTCCTTCGGGGATCAAAGAGACAGTCGATGGTTTATTATCGGTCACTCGCTCGATACAATAAGCAGTGGTGTAAAGTAACTAAGTACATTTACTTAAAGGGGAAGACCACCCATTTTCAATATTGAACTATGTCATTAATATACCTTAGAGGAGTTGTGTGGAAATAAAAAAAAAAAAAGTTCCCCCTCTGTGTTGCCTAGAACTGGAGGATTGATTTTGGGGTTTGTATTGTAAAGTACAATGTGTGATGTCATCAAGTTGTAATTTGCAATACAAACCCCAAAATCAATCCTCCAGTTTTAGGCAACACAGAAGAGGGGGATTTTTTTTATTTTTATTTCCACACAACTCCTCTAAGGTATATTAATGACATAGTTCAATATTGAAAATGGGTGGTCTTCCCCTTTCTTAAGTACTGAATTTCCAATACTTTAATTCTACTCCACTACATCTCGGATCCAAATATTATACTTTTACTTCACTACATTTATTTAAAACCTTTAGTTACTAGTTACTTTATAGTCATAGATTATAATATTATAAAACATACATAAACCACTTTAGCCCTCATTTATACCCAGCTATTTGAAAATAGCAGATCTACAAGCTCACAACGCGTCAAATTGCGACGTGTTGTGAGCTTGTAGATCTGCTATTTTCAAACATTTTGTACTTTTACTTTTTGTACTTTAACACATTCCCCGCCATTTAACAATACCTTCGTACTCTATGGTGCCTCTGGTCTCCATAGACTTCCATGTAATTCATAGTGCACGGATCATGCACACCCATGCCTAGATAATGCACCACGTGTGTCCACATTGCTCACAGCTTTCAAACAAAAAAATCCGAATGGAAATCCGTTCAGGCATTCATGAGATACAAGCCATTATGTTTTCCTAAAATGTAAACAAAGATGGCTGCCATGTTTGATAGATGGGGTTGTTATGGGGGTTAAACATGCAATTTCGCGATTTCTATCATGCCTACTACATTTTTGGGGGTCCAAAAAAAAATTTGAAAAAAAAAAATGTTTTGAAAAAAAAAAAAGTTTTTTTTCTTCAAAATGGCGGAAATTCTCGGGACTATCGGGCCTGGCAGGGAAAGACATTAAAACCAGTAAGACTCCCTAATCGGGAGATAAGCGACCGTAGGTCACTTATCTCCACAAATAGAGCAAAAATTTGTTTTTCCAAAATCTTCCTGAGCATGTTGATGACATGAGTGTAGACATACTGTGTAGTGATTTTCGTGATTTTAGGGCAAAATCTGAATCGGCCTCATGGTGGCGCTAGAGGGCCATGTGAGAAATGAGGGGTGGGGTCTCCGCGCCGCCAAGGCGGACGAATAGGTACCGGCCCCGGCTCTCCCGGTTGCTCCTAGCCCGAGTTACGGCATTTTATGTGAGCTGCAGTGGCAGGGGGTCCTCCACTGGGGGCGCCACCACTTTTGCATCCGTTCTGGAGCACCAGGAGTGGGTGGTCCCCGGGAATGCCCCGTGAGCAGCCCCGTTGGGGTGGTCATTTGGTAATTTTTGCACATGTGCTCATTTTTTACACTTGGGGGTCCCCGAGGGAGCTGGGGGTCCCTGGAGCTCCGGGGGTCCTTGGAGGTTGTAGTTTGGCAGGTAAGGAGTGTGTGTGCAAAATCTGGCATGGATCGGGGCAACGGTTGCGGAGATATGAGCAGGGCAAAAGTGTGACGTGTGACGTGTGTGACGGACGGACGGACGGACGGACACCTCGAGCAGCTTTCTGTAGTAAGTGCGACCTACGGTCGCAATAATCTCGGGACTATCGGGCCTGGCATGCAATGAGTTAAGTACATTTTAATGCCAATACTTTCATACTTTTACTAAAGTACATTTTGAATTCTGTACTTTTACTTGTAACAGAGTATTTCTATATCGCAGTATTGATACTTTTACTAAAGTAAAAAATGTGAGTAATGTTTCCACCACTGACAATAAGTAGGACTGTCATAATTATTACATAATCGTCTAATCGTAATTATTTGACATAATTGTCATAATCGTTTCCATGTTGAAAAATGTTGATATTTTTTCAAACATTTAAAGAAATAGTGGAAATAGCTGATCTTGTAGATCGGCTATTTCCACTATCAATGTTCTTTTTTAAGTATAAAGTTATCAAATATGTCAGTCATTTCTTTGTATATTTTTTGTGTCATATTTGTCATGTGCAACTTCAAAGCCTGCAAGCCAAACAAAAATGTCATTGTCACTGACAAAAACACAATTAAATCATTAATTGCAATTATCTGAGTGATAATTCATGTAAAATGTCATAATCGTGACAGCCCTAACAATAAGGCGAAATTACCCTTTTGTCAAGTCTGCATGCTTACAGTATTTGGATCCCACTGCAGTTCTTGGCCGAAAATAAGGACATTCTCCCTGCATTTTTATGGTGGTGGTAGTTTTAGTTTTGGTACATTTAATGCCCTACTATATGCTATATGTGTGTCACACAAAAGTAGAACAAATAGCTGATCTACAAGCTCAAAAGGCATCACCTTTTGAGCTTGTATTTTAGATGTATTACATTTTTGGGGTTTCATAAATATCGATCCGATGAAAGTATGAGTGAGATCTTGTGACTAAATAATAACTACAATGGACCCATTGGAATACCGGTTCTTTTTTTACATTTACTGAATAAATGGTTTTGGACATACAAGGTTACCACCAGATACCAGTGACAACTAGGGCTGTCACGATAATGACATTTTACTTGACGATGGATTGTCATACAGATAATTGCGATACAATTACAATAGAGGGTATTCGCCATTGATTTGCCATTCACTTTATGCACGCACATACCCTCTATTGTTTGGCTTTTAGGCAGAGGCGTCAATTGGGTATGGCAAGCTATGGCAGCTGCCATACCTTGGCTACATGGGGAAATAATAAAATGTACTGTAATCGTGCCTGTTGCTAAGGTATGGCAACATGTTGCCATACCTTAGATGTTTCTGAACTGACGCCGCTGCTTTTAGGACTTTTACAAAGTTGACAGATAAGACAAAAATGTAAATAGACAAAGAAATGACTGACAATGACCGACACCAATAGAGGGTATGTGCATGGATAAAGTGAATGG
This sequence comes from Nannobrachium achirus, assembly GCF_963921795.1. Lineage (NCBI taxonomy): Eukaryota > Metazoa > Chordata > Actinopteri > Myctophiformes > Myctophidae > Nannobrachium > Nannobrachium achirus. The sequence continues at coordinate 13,317,581 of NC_137811.1, read as the reverse complement.
CATATCGAGTGGCAAATCGAGTGGCAAAGTGAGTTCAATGTCATTTAATGCAATCAGATAGGACTTTTCTGTTTGGATGTATGGGCTGTCAAGGCCAGATTTTTTTTTTTTTTTTTTTGCCATTCAGTAGGCGTTCCCGCATAACTTCCGGTTATGATGATGATGTCACACGCATACCCTCTATTAATCGAAATGAATGTATTATAGATGTGTTAATAATTAATAATGCATTCATATTTTATACTCAAAATATGTTACAAAATAGTGGAAAGATCCACTATTTTAGAAAAAAATAGTGGATCAAACTGTTTTCAACATGGAAACGATTATGGCGATCACGCAAAGTTAATTGCGATTATGTCAAATAATCCACGATGAGGCGGGTCGATCACACCATACCTTCTCTCATCCTCCTCTTCCTGCCGCTCACTCCTCCTCTCCTCTCTCCCCCCACCTCCTCCTCTTTCTGTTTGCCTCTCCTCCTGCCTCCATCCCCTGCTGCTCCTCCTCCGTTCTCCGCCTTCTCCCCTCCTCTCTGCTGCTCCTCCGGCCGATCCGCGGAGGGCGAGGAGGTGGCAGGAGGAGCGGGGACACCTCCCTTCGCTCTCTGGTCCATGGGAGGAGGAGGGGGAGGAGGTGGGGAGGAGAGGGGAGGCGCGCGGTGGGGCTGGGGGCCCAGTATAACTCTGTGGCTGGGGGGGACGGGGACGGGGAGGACGGGGTGGGCTCAGTGGGGCATCCAACCCAACGTCCTGTCAACTCTGCTCCTTAAAGCTGGACGGAAGGGAGGGAGAGAGGGAGTGAGAGAGAGAGAGAGAGAGAGAGAGAGAGAGAGAGAGAGAGAGAGAGAGAGAGAGCAGTGATGTCATTACGTGCGCATCCCGGTATCAAAAACTCATTCAAGTCGCCCAGGGACTCATTCATGTCATGGTCCTGGGGTCCCGGGGATGCGCCTCCATTGGAGTCCATGTTAAAATAATTTACCGGGTCGCGGTAAAAGAAAAACATTTTAAAATTCCACAGACACCACCATTGTTCATGGGTGAAAGCATCCTACTTTACCCTACGTTAACATAAATAAAATCCACGTAGAAAGTCTTAAACAGGCGATAGAAACGTCAATGTTTTGATTCCACCGACGTCCGATGCCATTTTGCGCGCCCGAATTCATTAGGGGCACACGTTTTAGTAGTTTTAGTAGTTCTAAGTTCAAACATTAGCCAAATTGTAAAATAAATATAAGAAACATTTTGAAAATAGCCGATCTACAAGCTCACAGCGCTCGAAAACATTGTATTGAGGACTCATAAAACTTTTCTGGGACCCATTTGAATGACCACCTGTGGGCCCCGGGACCCATTACATTGAAAACCTAGTAACATCACTGAGAGAGAGAGAGAGAGAGAGAGATCTCAGTGATTTAGCGAGAGTAACATGTCCCTGCACCTTTTCAGTGTTTTACTTGCACCATCAGAGCCAGGGGCATCAATTGGGTATGGCAGGGGTATGCAGCTGCCATACCCTGGGTCTCCCAGGGGGGAGAATACAAGTTACTTTAAAATATAAATCCATGAATGTCTCTTTGTCTATCTGTGCTGGTTATGTTGTTAAATTACATTAAAATAACTACAAATGCAAAATTTAACAAGGTATTATGATTATATTCTCCACACTTGTATTCTCCCCATCCTGACAGAATAGTATATTCCCAGGTTCCGCAAGTCAGCTGCACAGGTGCAATTCATTATTGTTAATTGTGGCACGTTTACTATATTATGCCAAGTTTAGCCGCACTTGAACAACTGTTCCAGACTGCCATATCCAGCCCAAGAAACCATAGAAATTTTGGGGGGAAAAAATTAAATGTACCTCTTAAAATAAATGTATCATGCCTGTTGCTAAGGTACGGCAACATGACTGGTGTCTTGCACGCGCGCGAAGGCGCGCGTGCAAGACAGTCATGTTGCCATACCTTAGCTTTTTCTGAACTGACACCACTGATCAGAGCGCGCAAGTAGCCTACTGCGTTTGTTGGCGTATCCGTCTATGTCTACGCCCGTAGCCAATCATGGACCAGCATTCCCGGAGACGTCACCATCAACAAGTGCAACCTGATATAAATAACAAAGCGCGCTCTGCTGGCTCATACATGGCCAAGAGTGCACAAGCCACAAGTTGGCACCTCGACAGAGTGCAGTCTAGTTTTCCTTATTTTCGCGGCAACAGAAACGCACCATGTGGCCAGAATGTAAACAAATAGCACATGGCCAGGTGGATGATCTTCTTCAAATACATGAATCTTATATTGGGGGTCCCTGGCACAAGATATGTGTGACGTGAAAACGGTTGTTTAGCCCAGAAACACTGCTTTAAAACAGTGTTTCTCAACCTTTTTACTGCATGTGTGAGGGGGTGGAAGTAGCGTTATCCTTTTTATTTTTTATTTTCTTTAATAATTGTTTGTTTTTACAATTATTTCCTTTTGTTTGAGCATGTTTTGTATAATTTCTCTAATATGTTTCGTTGTGATAATGCTATATTGCTGTCTCCCTCTAACAACCTCCTCTCTTTCCATGTGTGAGTCTGACTGCGAACTGATAGGATAACTAGACGCCGGTGCTGGCCAATGTATGGGGGACTGACGTCATGACCAGCCAATGGGCGGCTGGCAGAGTGGGAGGCGGCCCTTTAAGAGGAACGCCAGGCTCAGTCTAGGTTGACAAGCAAGGGGCGCAGACGTGTGTGTGGAGCAGGCTGAGGGAAGTGACTCAGGTGGCCGGCTGTGATGAGCAGAGAGACAGGCACAGGCCGAGCCAGGCAGTAACTGAACTGAACCTTATTGAACTAAAGTGCTAGGACCGAGTAGCGCTTTACCTTACAAACCCAGCGGATTCCAGACGGTGATCCGGGTGTCAGCGGTACCAGGCAGGGTCCGGCCATCCAGAGACGAGCGAGAGGGTCCTGACGAGCCGAACCGGCTACCCGGCTAACGAGAGGGGTCGTTGTGACTACTGTGGTGTCGTGTGAACTATTCGCAGCGGCAGGTCACAAGCCTGCCTGCGTGTGAGTATCCAATCCTGTACACCACTGTCACTAAAGTCACTGGCCTAGAGTTGAGCTGTATAGTCGTCACGACAAGGATACTGGCGTATTCTTTGTATTCACAGAACGGTGGACTAAAGACGTAGATGACCAAAGATGAGCTGTGTGCCGCTGTGTGTGCCATCCCACCTGCTGTAGAAGTCACTATTCCCACCTGCTGAAACGATACTCTGCCTATTATTTCATATCTGCTTAGTTATATAACATTTATTCGTCCTTAAATCTGCGCTCCTTGCATTATAATTAATTATCGTAATTATTATACTATTACGATTTGAGGCCTTAACGAGCCGGTACCCTAAACTAAGTGCACTTTAATTGTCACCAAGAACGTTACGATAAGAGAAAGAAGGGGGGTTTGAATTAATGTTTTATTGTTGACAGTGCTCTTATTTTTAGTTTTGTAGTTAGTTGGCGCCGTAGGATTTTAGGGTTCCCTTTTATTTTATTATTGTGTTTTTGGCGTGATAGAGGCCGCTGTAACCTAGTAATAAAGATTGTTATACTTTTCTAAACTGTCGTCCTGGTCATTCTCTCCTCATGATTTATATTGCTCTGGTGTTCCGTAAACGAACTTGTGTGTCCCTAAAGGTTGTGCCTTTTGTGCACTTATTTTCCTCTTTAAACGAGGTGGCGTTGTCGGAAACTTATAATTATACAATCTGCTAATGATAATACTTAATAATATACAACAAACCAAAAAGGTGTATTTACAATTATTTATTGGCAAATTCAGTAACAAGGTAATGACAAAGGTACCAGTTTAAACACTGGCGGTTAATGTGAGTTGGGCCACCCTTACATAAATTGGCGTTTGTAGCGGCAGGATCGGACACAGAGCAATATAGAGGAGAGAGTGAATAAGTGTGTAATTGTGAACTTGTTAATATGATGATGATGCCGGTGTATCCGGGCGCCCCGTGGCTGCCCACGTTTGGAGGTACAGAGGGTGAACTTAAGTACAGGGAATGGAAAGTACAGATTAAAGGGCTATTGGGGACGCAAGATGTTAATGAGGCTAAAAAGGTTGCCATTCTATTACAAACCTTGACTGATGAAGCTAGACGGCAAGTTAATGTGTTGGATGAGGGGGATCGAGATACTGTGGCCAAAATCTTTGCTCATCTAGATAACGTGTACAAGGAAACAATCCCTGTTGCAAAGGTACGCTCACAATTTTATAGTTGCGCACAGCGCCCTGGAGAGAGTGTCAGTGCCTTTATTCTGAGACTTAGAGAATTATTTTGTGGGTTGCGGCGTTATGATGCGACTACAGCCCCCTCCGAGGCCGTCTTGAAAGATCAGTTTCTTATGGGGTTAACTGAGGGCCCACTTGGTCAAGCACTGAGAATATATGCTCGACGCCACCCTGACGAAGACTTCGCCGCGCTGCGACAGGAGGCCTTGACGTTGGACACGGAACATGGAGGTACGCCAGCTACTGAAATCGCTTGTCATGCTATTAACCCCGTAACTGTCCCTGTGCCACCACAGACCTCTGCGTGGAGAGATGAGCTGAAGCGAGAAATAATGGAGGATGTCAAGACGCAGTTGCACGGTATGACGAAAGAGTTGATGAGTGAACTCCGACCGCTCATCCAGGCTGCCGCTCCTGCTGTGCGTCCCCAACCACCGCCGTCTGAGGCGTCCTATGTGCCACCTGCGCGCCGGTACGCGCCACCTCAGAGATATGAATGGGATGGAGAGGGGAGGCCCATATGCCGTCAATGCAAACGGTCAGGACATATAGCTAGATGGTGCACTACTAATCAGCCGTCGTTAAACTAAATCGTCCTGTTGCCGAGGTCCAGGCAACAGGAGTCCCCTTATCTGTGACACATACTCGGGCCAATGATGCATTTATCGGGCAATGCCCCATGATTAAAATAAAGATGGGAGGCGTTCACTTAAAAGGGTTGCTTGATACGGGGTCCCAAGTCACTTTAATGCAACAGAGCTTATTTGAAGAACACTTCTCTCAAACTGATTTAGGTGCAGGGCCACTTGTGTTTAAATTAAGAGCAGCAAATGGCCTTGACATACCGTACACTAGTTATGCGGTATTTGATTTGGAGCTAGAGGGAGTGCAAGTCCCAGGGCGAGGGGTCGTAATTGTTAAAGATGAACACTGTACGCAGCCCTTGATTATTGGCATGAACGTAGTGAGTGCATGCTGGCGTACACTGCTTAAATGGCCTGGGAGGGTTGCGTTTCCCCCGCGTCAAGCGAACGCGTTGTGGCGAGACGCATTCGCTGCCTGTAAAAGAGTTGAGGCTGTGACTAATGATGACGGGTCTTTGGGTTATGTGTGGCCCGTCAGTCGCCAAAGGATTCGGGTCCCCGCCCGCAGTGAAATGGTTGTATGGGGACGCACACGGCGGGGACCGGGAGGAACTGACTTTGAGGCTCTGGTCGAGGCGCTACCAGACATGAAGGAATTGGGGTTGGCGCGCGCCTTGGTTACGGTACGGGGCGGGCGGGTCCCTATTCGTCTCTGTAACCCCTTTCCTTATAGCCTGACGGTGAGGCGCTATCAGAAGTTGGGGAAACTGTACCCTGTGCATGATGCTGATGTTCGGGGAAGTCAAGATCTGAGCCTGTCCATGTCCGCTGATGGCCTGGTGGATGTTGCCCTGGTGAGCGCTGCGGAAGACGGACCCGTGCGCACCCTATCCCAAGAACTCGGTGGGCTGGCTGATCGCACTGACCTGCCCGAGGGAGAGAAAGAGGGACTGCAGTCCATGTTGCTGAGATGGGAAAAGGTGTTTGCTGTACACGATGAAGATTTCGGGCGGACGGACGCCGTGCAACACCAAATCCACACAGCGGGCGCCGCACCCATTCGTGAGCGACACAGGCCACTGCCGCCCTCCATGTACAAAGAAATGAAGGCCTTGTTAGGTGACATGTTGGCGAAAGGAGTCATCGCGGAGAGCTGTAGTCCGTGGGCCGCACCGATTGTGCTGGTTAAGAAGAAGGACGGCAGCTGGAGGTTCTGCGTGGACTACCGTAAGTTGAATGCAGTTACCCATAAAGACGCGTTCCCTTTACCTCGTATTGAAGAAACATTGACCAGTTTGACTAAAGCACAGTGGTTCTCGACTCTTGATTTGGCCAGTGGGTATTGGCAAGTAGGCATGGATCCACGTGATCAAGAAAAGACTGCCTTTACGACCCCACTGGGTCTGTTTGAATTCAAACGAATGCCCTTCGGGCTGTGTAATGCGCCTGCTACGTTCCAGAGACTCATGCAGCACTGTTTAAGTGGACAAGTAGCTGAGTCTTTATTAGTTTATTTGGACGATATTATTATCTACTCCCCTGACTTCTGTTCTCATCTACAGCAGCTGGATCGGGTGTTCCAGCGACTATGGAAGCACGGACTGAAACTGCGCCTTGATAAATGTAAACTGTTACAACGTGAAGTGCAGTTCTTGGGGCATGTGGTGGACCGGGAGGGAGTGCGCCCCGACCCAGACAAGTTAGTGGCGGTGCGAGGGTGGCCAATTCCAACCACGGTGCGGGAGGTTCGTGCATTTCTGGGTCTTGCAGGCTATTACCGCCGTTTTGTAGAATCATTCGCTGCTATAGCCCGTCCACTGAATAATCTCTTAATTGGGGTCCCCGTTGATAACAAGTCCTCACAGAAACCGATTATATGGACGGCAGAATGTCAAGCTGCTTTCGATGCGCTAAAAGGTGCCCTCACCCAAGCTCCGGTGTTGGCCTATGCTGACTATGAGGAACCTTTTGTGGTATATACGGATGCGAGCAACCGGGGGTTGGGTGCAGTGCTAGCCCAAATCCAAGATGGGAAGGAACGAGTTATCGCGTATGCGAGTCGTAGTTTGCACCCAACAGAACAAAATGATGCTAATTATAGTTCCTTTAAATTAGAGTTATTGGCCCTTAAATGGGCTGTAACCGAGAAATTTAAAGATTATTTGGCTGGGGCGCGGTTCACTGTATTTACCGATAATAACCCGGTGGCGCACCTCCAGACAGCTCGCTTGGGCGCTATCGAACAACGCTGGGCGGCCCAATTGGCTTCTTTTACGTTTGAGATTAAGTACCGGCCAGGCAAGAACAATGCTAATGCTGACGCCTTATCTAGATTTCCTGTAGACACCGGGGCGGTCGCGACGGTGGAACTAACGCCCGCAGCAGGAAATGCTGGCTGGGCTGGTGCTGAGTGGCTGCGAGCACAGAAGGATGATGAGGCTATCCAGGTGGTGACGCGGTGTGTGGAGAGGGGCATCCACCCTACGTTGACAGAGAAGAGGAGCTGGACGAAAGAGGCGGCCCAGCTGTTGCGCCAATGGACGAAACTGCGGGTGGAGGGGGGGATATTGTACCGTAATGTGACTGACCCTTACACCCAGGAAGAATATTTACAAGTTGTCTGTCCAGGTTCCAGGAGGAAGGAGGTGTGGAGAGAGATGCATGTGGCTGCGGCACATGCGGGGGTGGACCGGACGCTGGTGCAGCTCCGGCGGCGTTTCTACTGGCAAGGCATGGAGGGGGAGGTACGTCGTTTCCATGAGGGCTGTGTAAACTGTAGCTTACAAAAAACTAGGGTCGAGCCTAGAGCCCCTTTACAACCTTTCGAAGTCTCGTACCCCTTAGAAGTGGTGGCTATTGATTTCCTTACCCTGGGTCGACCTGCCGACACCTGTCAAAATATCCTTGTAGCCACAGATCTATTTACTAAATATAGCTGGGCCATACCCACGCGTGATCAAACTGCTCAGACCACTGTTCGGGTGTTATGGACCCATATTATACAGCCGTACGGTTGCCCCGCCCGTTTTCATTCGGACAGAGGCGCTAACTTCGAGTCTGCGCTCATGCAACAGTTATGTAATAATTATGGTATTACTAAGAGCCGTACTACGCCGTATTATCCAGCCGGAAATGGTGGCGTGGAACGCTGTAATCAAACGGTACTTAATTTACTACGCTCGTTGGACACTGATAAGCATGGCCGATGGCCTGAGCATCTGCCTGAGTTGATTCATGCGTATAATAACACTCCTCACAGCGCCACTGGCTATGCCCCGGCGTTTCTAATGTTTGGCCGCCATCTGCGGCGCCCTGTAGACGTGGAACTGGGAGTACAGCCTAGGCAGGACAGATTTGGGGTGGGGGACTGGGTTCAGCATCACCAACGGCGGTTGAATGATGCGTATCGCACCGCAGGGCAAAGGATGGAAAGGATGGCAGAACAGCGCAAGCGCATGTATGACAAGAGGGCGGGTATCCCACCGTTGGTATCCGGAGAGCGAGTGTGGGTGAGAAATCGGAACAGACAGGGGCACGGGAAGTTGGCTTCTTGGTGGGACCCAGAACCCTTTGTTGTACTAGAAACAGTGGGCGAAGCTGGGCTAGTTTATAGGATTCGACCAGAAAAGGGTGGGCGAGATCGAACGGTGCACCGTAATGCCTTGAAAGTCTGTGTAGCGCCTCCAGAGGTGCCCCAGTGTCCCGAACCGACACCCCAGCAGCCAGTCGTGGGGCCGGTGTGGCAGCAGTGTTATGGTTTTTTCCCCGTAGCTCAACGACGTTCAGGGCGGGCTAATTTTGGGCAGCCGCCCGTACGCTACAGCCCTGGTTGAGTTGGTCGCAGGGACTGCTAATGATTTAGTAGGGGGGAGTGTGAGGGGGTGGAAGTAGCGTTATCCTTTTTATTTTTTATTTTCTTTAATAATTGTTTGTTTTTACAATTATTTCCTTTTGTTTGAGCATGTTTTGTATAATTTCTCTAATATGTTTCGTTGTGATAATGCTATATTGCTGTCTCCCTCTAACAACCTCCTCTCTTTCCATGTGTGAGTCTGACTGCGAACTGATAGGATAACTAGACGCCGGTGCTGGCCAATGTATGGGGGACTGACGTCATGACCAGCCAATGGGCGGCTGGCAGAGTGGGAGGCGGCCCTTTAAGAGGAACGCCAGGCTCAGTCTAGGTTGACAAGCAAGGGGCGCAGACGTGTGTGTGGAGCAGGCTGAGGGAAGTGACTCAGGTGGCCGGCTGTGATGAGCAGAGAGACAGGCACAGGCCGAGCCAGGCAGTAACTGAACTGAACCTTATTGAACTAAAGTGCTAGGACCGAGTAGCGCTTTACCTTACAAACCCAGCGGATTCCAGACGGTGATCCGGGTGTCAGCGGTACCAGGCAGGGTCCGGCCATCCAGAGACGAGCGAGAGGGTCCTGACGAGCCGAACCGGCTACCCGGCTAACGAGAGGGGTCGTTGTGACTACTGTGGTGTCGTGTGAACTATTCGCAGCGGCAGGTCACAAGCCTGCCTGCGTGTGAGTATCCAATCCTGTACACCACTGTCACTAAAGTCACTGGCCTAGAGTTGAGCTGTATAGTCGTCACGACAAGGATACTGGCGTATTCTTTGTATTCACAGAACGGTGGACTAAAGACGTAGATGACCAAAGATGAGCTGTGTGCCGCTGTGTGTGCCATCCCACCTGCTGTAGAAGTCACTATTCCCACCTGCTGAAACGATACTCTGCCTATTATTTCATATCTGCTTAGTTATATAACATTTATTCGTCCTTAAATCTGCGCTCCTTGCATTATAATTAATTATCGTAATTATTATACTATTACGATTTGAGGCCTTAACGAGCCGGTACCCTAAACTAAGTGCACTTTAATTGTCACCAAGAACGTTACGATAAGAGAAAGAAGGGGGGTTTGAATTAATGTTTTATTGTTGACAGTGCTCTTATTTTTAGTTTTGTAGTTAGTTGGCGCCGTAGGATTTTAGGGTTCCCTTTTATTTTATTATTGTGTTTTTGGCGTGATAGAGGCCGCTGTAACCTAGTAATAAAGATTGTTATACTTTTCTAAACTGTCGTCCTGGTCATTCTCTCCTCATGATTTATATTGCTCTGGTGTTCCGTAAACGAACTTGTGTGTCCCTAAAGGTTGTGCCTTTTGTGCACTTATTTTCCTCTTTAAACGAGGTGGCGTTGTCGGAAACTTATAATTATACAATCTGCTAATGATAATACTTAATAATATACAACAAACCAAAAAGGTGTATTTACAATTATTTATTGGCAAATTCAGTAACAAGGTAATGACAAAGGTACCAGTTTAAACACTGGCGGTTAATGTGAGTTGGGCCACCCTTACACATGCGCACACTTTTCATGTCCCAAGAATCCATGGGTAAATATCGTCACTGTCGGGAAGAAACCATGTATCTCCAAGTTTCAAATGTGTACGTTTCTTCGCAAAGTAAAGCCCTGCTTCATCACAACAGTAGTGAAAACAGCAGATCTACAAGCACACAACGCCTCGCACCGCGTGGCGTTGTGTGCTTGTAGATCGGCTGTTTTCACTAGTTTAAATCATTTTTAAAATGATAAATACAATACTGGCTTTCAAGCAGTTTCAAGGGGCACACTTGACCCTTCTCAGGGGCACACCAAAGGTCCCCAGGCACAGTGGTTGAGAAACACTGCTTTAAACAATATTAGGAAGCATGCCCCCAAAACCCTTGAAAAGAGACTTGAAAAAACAAGCCCAAGGTTGCTTACAAATTACAATAAGCAAATATGGCAACAAGGAGAGAGCTTGCAGCTATGTCCCAAAAAAAGTATACCAAGTGACACAATCCCGCAAAAAGATGTACTGTATACCAAGCATGTGCACGACTATTTCTAAAAGGAAATGAAACCCTTTGGTGATTTCATAAGCTAGTTTTACAAGTTGCAATTGCAAACTGACATAGCTCTGTTGACTCATTTATTCCCTTTAATTGTAATTAATCAAGAGAGTGAGAGAGAGAGAGAGAGAGAGAGAGAGAGAGAGAGAGAGAGAGAGAGAGTTGGCAGCATTGATTTCATGAAGCTCATTCAAGTGGAACTGAACTGAATATAGCAGTGGCGTCAGTTCAGCAAAAGCTAGGGTATGGCAAAGATGGGAGTCCTCATGGAAAAGAGGCCTTACATTTTGTATAACACGGTTCTATTGTGAAAATAGCAGATCTACATGCTCACAACGCCTCGCAGCCAATGTCTGAAAAAGAAAATATTTTTTTCAGTTTTTTATACAGGTTTCTAAGGTTTCTTGGGCTGGATATGGCAGCCTGGAATGGTGCAGCTAAACTTAGCATGTTAGTAGACATGCCACAATTAACAATAATGCATTGCACCTGTGCAGCTGACCTGCGGAACCTGGGAATATACCATTTTGTCAAGCTGGGGAGAATACAAGTCTGGAGGATATCATTATAATACCTTGTTAAAGTGACCATTATGTTAAATTTTGCATTTGTAGTTATTTTACTGTAATTTAACAACATAATAACCCGCACAGATAGACAAAGAGACATTCATGGATTCATATTTAGAACTAACTTTCTTCTTCCCCCCTGGACCCAGGGTATGGCAGCTGCATACCCCTGCCATACCCAATTGACGCCCCTGGAATGTAGCGCTGGCCAGCATGGACCAAATCAAACACTTTGAAAAATAGCAAATCCGATCGATCAAAACCAGCATGAGACAACACAACACATCTGGTCTCTTATTATAACAATATCGATGTGATATCGATAATATATTAGCTAGCCCAATATCAACGACTCACATCTAATTCCGCTGACTCACAGTAACAGTGCTACTGACAGGTGATGATGAGTCATGTGAGTGAGATCACATTATGTGAGGAGTGGAGGAGAGGAGAGGAGAGGAGAGGAGAGGAGAGGAGAGGAGAGGAGAGGAGAGGAGAGGAGGCGGGGTCCCCTGGCTGCAGACAGTTGGACTGAGCCCTGATGATGTCATTACACAGGAAACCCAGGGGACCAATCACGAGCCTCCCAGCAGCGGGCCGGGGGTTCTCAGAATGACTCCACAATACAAACAGCCTTTTTAACTCGGCCTCATCCTTTCAGGACATCTCCCTTTCACACGTTCACACACTTTGAGCACACTAAATCAATCTACTGTGTCTATATTAGCCTCCCGCCCGCTATTGATTCCTGTGGCTCTGGTAGAGATCTTTCAAAAAATGTTCAAAGGGTAATTTAACCCATTTAGGCCTAGAATTATTGAATGCTTTAACCAGTGAAAAATAGCAGATATATACAAGCTGCGAGCTTGTAGATCTGCTATTTTTGAAAAAGACGTGAAAATGGGTGCAAATCTTTCAATATATGTATTTTCAAAGCGAACATTTGTAACTCAAATTTAGCTTCTGGGGGATCCCTGGAACTAAATATTTTGAGATGCGGGTCTGTGGCCAAATGCATATCATTTTGGGGGTCCTTCACAGGAAAAGGTTTGAGAACCACTGACATAGTCTCTCAAGAACAGACTAACTGAGCTCCATTTAAGTGAAATGGACCTTTTCTTTGACGATGGCTGGCCAGATTGCTGACATAGAAACATAGGTTTTTCAAAAAACCTTAGAAGGATTCAAAAGACACTTATAGAATCAGGTCAAAATTCTAATTTTCACGATTTTTCAAAAATAGCAGATCTACAAGCTTGCAGCGCGGCACTCGGTGCCGCGCTGTGAGCTTGTATATCTACTATTTTTCAATAGTTAAATCATAAAATAATGATACACAATAATGTGTACCCGTTCTAAAATGGGTTAACATGAATACAGCCTTTACCAGAAGCGAAAACGTTACCATGACGTATCTTTACATTATAGATTCTGCTTTGTTTGCATCGGGCTAAAAGTCTCATGTTTCTCCATACAATGTAAGTGAATGAAAAATAAAACGATTTCGGTTTCTCGATCACAGTGCACACAAGAAAACAGATGAAGTATTTTTGGGACTTATCATACCCAGATAGATACAACCCGAGGTTCTGCCAAAGTTTATGATCTTTATGGATGGTTATCTTTTGAACTATTGAACTATAGATGCCCATCGTTCGTTGTTCTGCAATGAATAACGAAAAGCGCCTATCTACGAGCTAAATTAGGTATATGCCCAAAATAAGGACACCAGCCTGAAAGTGGTTAACGTGTAAGTAAGTAGCACGTGCTGCAGTTAGCCCTGTTTCTGTATTGTAGCGTGAGGTAGCTTGATGTACATACAAGCACACCCCTGGCCTGGACATGACGCCAGTATGTCACCCTTCATGCGGAGAGCCAAGCAGGGAAGGCAGCGGGCCCCATTTTCATCATCTTTGGTACGACCCGGCCAGGGAATCAAACTCCAACTCCCAAAGTAATCTCAGGGCGGACACTCTAACCACAAGGCCACTGAGCCTTTTATAAATTACACGTTCACAATGACATGTCACAAGACCGCGTTTTGCCGAAATGTAGAGTTCTCAGTGGGCCTGACCCGGCCCTAACTGGCCCGACTAATTCGCATATATTTTAGGCCCGGCCCGAAAACCTCAGGTTAGGGCAGAATTTGAGAACTACAGAAATGCACTTGTTTTCCCTACTGTGGCCCCTGGACAGATTAATAACCCATTAACCCATTAAGACCTGAAAGATATCTAAAAATGTCTTCTACTGAAAGATGTATGTTTCTTTATCTGTGGTGCTCAAAGTTTTTAATGTCAAGGACCCCAAGAATTATTATGTATTTGACCATGGACGGATGGACCCCCATCTCAAAATATTTTGTTCCAGGGACCCCCCAGAAGCAAAGATTTAATTGAAAATATACTCTAAATATACTAAAAATATACTAAAAATAGCAGATCTACAAGCTCATAGCGCGGCACCGAGTGCCACGCTATGAGCTTGTATATCTGCTATTTTTGAATAGCCAAAGTATAACAAATGATGCGTGTCGTTTTGGATTTCAGCGTTGGCTATTCAAAACCAGCAGATACGTATACAAGATCTTGTACATCTGCAATGTTGAACATTTTTGAAAAACTTAAACCCATTCAGAACAGGTACACATGTGTTATTATTTTATGCTTTAGCTATTGAAAAATAGCAGATATACAAGCTCTCGGTGCCGCGCTGCGAGCTTGTAGATCTGCTATTTTTGAAAAATTTGAATTTGGACTCGATTCTATAAGTGTCTTTTGAATCGTTCTAAGATTTTTTGAAAAACCTATGTTTCTATGTCAGCAATCTGGCCAGCCATCGTCAAAGAAAAGGTGTTTTTCACTTAAATGGAGCTCAGGTAGTCTGTTATTGAGAGACTACTATGTCAGTGGTTCTCAAACCTTTTCATGTGAAGGACCCCCAAAATGATATTTATTTGGCCACGGACCCCCATTCAACATATTTAGTTCCAGGGACCCCCCAGAAGCAAAATTTGAGTTACAAATGTTCGCTTTGAAAATACATATATTCAAAGATTTGCACACATTTTCACGACTTTTTCAAAAATAGCAGATCTACAAGCTCGCATTCGGTGCCGCGCTGTGAGCTTGTAAGCCTTGTATATCTGCTATTTTAAAAGCATTCAATTATTCTACGCCTAAATTTAAAGTGTGAGAACTACTGATTTTGAAGGCATTTGCAGAATGGGTAAAGTACCTTTCTCTGAGTGCTGGCGAGTCTCTTCGGAAACCGTGCAGCCGGTAAAGCGATTACTCGAAGAAATTTGAGTTGTTGCTCGCTTGCAAGTTGTTTTTTTTTTGCCACGGCCAGACGGATAAGACGCAGACTAAGCGGAGTTCCCCTCTTTTGACCTGTCTGCTCCCAACATTAATACATCATTATAGGTACCGGTCGGGATGACGTCGTGCGACTCGCTCCGCGGTCCTAACGGAGAAATGTAACCTTGTCACAGTGGAGAAGATTCTGATCTACTGAGTCAGTCCTGACATTTCCCCTTTTTAACCCACGGAGAGAGATTCAAAGTATTGTTTTTCCAAATTCAATTACGGCGTTCTGCCCTGCATGGCGAAACCTTTGTCCATAGATTCCAAAATGGGTTTGTATGAAAAGCATCTTCATTTTGTCCAATTTTGGCTCGAATGTGTTTTTTTTAATACCGTGTAAGAGATATTTATATGCTTTTAGAGCAATAACATTTCTAGATGGCTTGCATTCTTGATCAAACCACACTTCCTTGTATTTTCTTCATAATTGTTCTTATGTTTTTATAGTAGCAGAGTATCTGCTACTAAACACTAAAACACTCAAACCCTATAAAATCCCCCTCCCGTTTTCGCAGTGCTTGTGGATCTGCTATGTCCGTCGAATGTTTTGCTTAGGGACAAAAGTGTTCTCTCTCATAGCGTTAGTTAGGGCTACATTTATAATATAGACTAGAAAAAAGCCCCCTGCGGGGGCCTGGCCCCTTTCCTATCCATCCATCCATCCACATCCATCCATGCATCCATCCATCCATCCATCCATCTATCCATCCACATCAATCCATGCATCAATCCATCCATCCATCCACATCCATCCATCCATCCATCCATCCACATCCATCCATCCATCCATCCATCCATCCATCCATCCATCCATCCATCCACATCCATCCATCCATCCATCCATATATGCATCCATCCATCCATCCATCCATCCACATCCATCCATCCATCCATCCATCCACATCCATCCATCCATCCACATCCATCCATCCACATCCATCCATCCACCCCCATCCATCATCCATCCATCCACATCCATCCATCCTCTACTGTACCTTACCGTACCTTACAGTACTGTACTCTACTGTAATCTACTGTACTTTACCTTACTGTACTGTACTTTGCTGTACTCTACTGTACCTTGCTGTACTCTACTGTACCTTGCTGTACTCTACTGTACATATTCTGTGTTCTATATCTCTGAATTCTATGTGTTCTAGAACTATGAATTCTGTGTTCTAAGATCTATGTTTTTGATTCTTGTTCTAGATCCCCCCCCCCCCCCCCCCTCTCTCTCTCTCTCTGTGTGTGTGTGTGCATCTGCCCCCCCCCTTCCCTCTTGTAACCTGAGACCTGGTGATGATAATGACACTTCGCTCCCAACTATGGATTGCGCAATATGCCGCCTACAGGCCAAAATGTGGGGAAAAAGTGAAAACATTTTGGGATTATGAGAAGTAGAGACACATCTGAAGGTGATAAAGTTGATGTTGGGCAAGGTACATGCGTTATTGATTTTTGTATTATGTTTTTTAGACAATTGAACAACTGCTGAACGTGGAGTTACAGATGGAAACACACACACACATTTTTTTGGGGCGATTCTGATCCATCCATCCATCCATCCACATCCATCCATCCATCCATCCATATATGCATCCATCCATCCATCCATCCATCCACATCCATCCATCCATCCATCCATCCACATCCATCCATCCATCCACATCCATCCATCCACATCCATCCATCCACCCCCATCCATCATCCATCCATCCACATCCATCCATCCTCTACTGTACCTTACCGTACCTTACAGTACTGTACTCTACTGTAATCTACTGTACTTTACCTTACTGTACTGTACTTTGCTGTACTCTACTGTACCTTGCTGTACTCTACTGTACATATTCTGTGTTCTATATCTCTGAATTCTATGTGTTCTAGAACTATGAATTCTGTGTTCTAAGATCTATGTTTTTGATTCTTGTTCTAGATCCCCCCCCCCCCCCCCTCTCTCTCTCTCTCTCTGTGTGTGTGTGTGCATCTGCCCCCCCCCCCCCCCCCTTCCCTCTTGTAACCTGAGACCTGGTGATGATAATGACACTTCGCTCCCAACTATGGATTGCGCAATATGCCGCCTACAGGCCAAAATGTGGGGAAAAAGTGAAAACATTTTGGGATTATGAGAAGTAGAGACACATCTGAAGGTGATAAAGTTGATGTTGGGCAAGGTACATGCGTTATTGATTTTTGTATTATGTTTTTTAGACAATTGAACAACTGCTGAACGTGGAGTTACAGATGGAAACACACACACGCATTTTTTTGGGGCGATTCTGATTATGTAGTGGGATGTGTACATGGGGGGGGGGCATTGGTAAACGCCAAGTTGTGTTTTGATTTTGGGGTTTTGGAAATGTTCTCGCTATTGACTTAATTCCATTTCTATTGAGGCTTTAGGGGGTGGGAGCGTCTCCTATCCACCCATCCATCTATCCGTCTCTCTCTCCTCTCTCTATTTCTCTCTCTCTCTCTCTGTATGCCTCTGACTCTCTCTCTCTGTCTCTGTGTCTCTCTCTCTCTCTCAGTGCAGACCACACAGTAAAAGTGAGCTACAACATGTTAATCACAAACATATTTCCTCTCTCATACCCCTCCCTTCTTTTTTCCCTTTTCTCCAAAAACTCCCTCCATTCAACCTCCCCCCTCCTCCCCCCTCCTCCTCCTCCTCTCTTGGTAACACAGATCTTGTAGGAGAGAAAAAGGGTAGAACTTATTTTTGGAAGGGGAGGCAGGGTGAATTCCTTGGCTTCCTCTCCGCAGCGAAGGAAAGCTTTTCATTGACCTCCATTGTAAATGTTCTTTTAAAACCCATTCAGAACGGGTACACATTATTCTGTATCATTATTTTATGCTTTAACCATTGAAAAATAGCAGATATACAAGCTCACAGCGCGGCACCGAGTGCCGCGCTGCGAGCTTGTAGATCTGCTATTTTTTTTAAATCGTGAAAATTTGAATTTTGACCCGATTCTATAAGGGTCTTTTGAATCCTAAGATTTTTTGAAAAACCTATGTTTCTATGTCAGCACTCTGGCTATAGCCAACGTCAAAGAAAAGGTCCTTTTCACTTAACTGGAGCTCAGTTTGTCTGTTCTTGAGAGACTACTGTGTCAGTGGTTCTCAAACCTTTTCATGTGAAGGACCCCCAAAATGATATGTATTTGGCCACGGACCCCCATCTCAAAATATTTTGTTCCAGGGACCACCCAGAAGCAGAGATTTGAGTTACAAACGTTTGCTTTGAAAATACATATATTCAAAGGTTTGCACACATTTTCACAACTTTTTCAAGAAATAGCAGATCTACAAGCTTGCAGCGCTGCACTCGGTGCTGCGCTGTGAGCTTGTATATCTGCTATTTTTCACTGGTTAAAGCATTCAATGATTCTAGGCCTAAATGGGTTAATGCGAGCTGGAACACTCCCGCCGTCTGTCTGTCTGTCTGCTGGTCTTTCTATCTGTCTGTCTGTCTGTCTTTCTGTCTGTCTGTCTGTCTGTCTTTCTGTCTGTCTGTCCTCTGGGTAGCTCTGCATACAGGCTTCACTCAAACCAAGCCAACATGTGTTCCTCTCAACGGCTGCTGTTATGTAAGAGCATGTCATTTTGTCCAATCTCTATACCAGTGTGGTTCTGCAACCTTTTCAGGCCGCGACCCCCCAAAATAATCATATTTTAACTGGGGACCCCAGGGTGTTCTATTGTGAAAATAGCAGATCTACATGCTCACAAGGCGTTGTGAGCATGTAGATCTGCTATTTTCACAATTTCTGCCTCTAATATATTACAATTTGGCCAATGTTTAATTTGTCATTTTAGAGTTATTAAAAAGTCCTTAAAGGAGTAGTTCACCCCCAAAATGACTTTTTTTCTATTGATTAGTCATGCCATGGAGACTAGAGTTCAATATTTTTTTTAGTTTTTTGTCGCATTCCTAAGACAAAAATGGGATAACAATAAATTTACCCCCATTCATTCCGGATGGTGACCCGTTTTGAAACGGGTCACCATCCGGAATCAATGGGGGTAAATTTACTCAAATCAAATTTTTGTCTTAGGAATGTGACAAAAACCAAAAAATATTATTGAACTCTACTCTCCATGGCATGACTAATCAATAGAAAAAAAGTCATTTTGGGGGTGAACTACTCCTTTAAATTGTCACTTTAGAAATGTGTAGATAGATACCCTCTATAAACTTAAACTGTATGTTGGTTTGTTTACTGTTGAGTGAGAAAACAATTAAGTTAATCATCTGGGGACCCCTCAAAATATTTTGGGGACCGCCCTGGGGGTCCCGACTCACAGGTTGAGAACCATTGTTCTATTGAGACATTTAGTTCAGATGTCAAAGGTCACGTCTCTCCTAGCCTATAGACACAGGATCTGACACGAATGGTCAAGATCACATTTATCCCCTGAGCAAGCAGACAGGGCTCTATTAGCTCAACGGTGACAAATCTCAGCACTCACGCAAGAAAGCGGGTTCAAATCCAGGGTATAGAAGAGGAAAGGTACAATGGTGCTGCTCTGAAGTGAAGCGGTTGGGTTCGTACAGCGTGAGCAGGCAGACAGAATCAGATAACGAGGTAGCGACTGTGAACCAGATGATATGAGACTAATGTCTCACATCCTGCATCCACCTGGACCACGCACACACACACACACACACACACACACACACACACACACACACACACACACACACACACACACACACACACACACACACACACACACACACACACACACACACACACACACACACACACACACACACACACACGCAGCTGCCGCACACTGACCCACATACACAAACACAGGCATGCACGCACTCACTCATACTGGGGGGTTTGTGAGGAGCAATATGAGTCAGACAAGTTACCGTAAAAACACAACTCTCTCTCTCTCTCTCTCTCACACACACACACACACACACACAAACACACACACTCTCTTTCTCTCTCACACACAAACACACACACACACACACACACACACACACACACACACACACACACACGCGCGCGCGCGTGTCTCAGTTGTCAAATACTCGATGTTACAATCGACAAGCCCTAAAGACAGCTCTGCTGTTCCTCTGACAGGCCAAACGAAGGCTGAAATGATTCATTGAGTAACCTATTAGTCGACCGACAGAAGATAATTAAAGCTGTACTGTTAAGCCTCTATCAGAGTCCAGGGTGAAGAGCTATTCACTTCACCGCGGTGTAGTTTTCTAGCTATCACCTAAAAATACATAACAAAGCGTAGGTGATAGCTAGGAAACTACAACGAGGTGAAGTGAATAGCTCTTCACCCTGGACTCTGTTAGAGCCTTTACTGTAGTCATTTAACAATGGGTTTAGTGATGTATTCTCCAAAACACTTCTTATACTATACTGTGCTATTTCTATCTGCGGCAAATTGTGAATATCGATATTATAAAATGTAAGTTATCGTGTTTGTCTGCGCTGGGCGAACATATTAACACAATTTTAATATGTCTGTTTGGGATCAGATGGTGATTAACCGTGGAATTCTATGGTTTTAAATTCATAGATGAATGTAAAGGAACACAACCTTTAAGCACTTGAACCTCGACATCCAGCTATTCTGTTAGTATTATTTGGCTATGGTGCATTATTTGGCTACTGCAGTGCAATTATTTGTGTTTGGAATGGCAGCAACTGGTTGCGTGAAAAATATAATAGAATCTCTCATTTGCAAATGCTCTGTGGAATAAATGTACGCGTAAAATAACTGTGATATCCGTGAAACAGCGATTATTTCTCTCACTCTAATAGTCCCAGCCTTGATCTATACTTAGTAAAGTTACAATTGAGCCAAACTCTGTAACTCCAGACCTTGACACTAAAGCCCATTTTCCACTGGCCCAACTCCACACCACTCCACACCACACCACCCACTTGTGCCAGGTTTTCCACTACAAGGACCTGGGTAGAGTGGTGTGAAAGTGGTACTAAACAGGGTACTAAAAAGTATCCACTCTAGAGTAGGTCTGAGCTAGGCCAAACAGGGCCAAACACTTCATAATGACTGATCACTCACTGACTTTTCATTTAGACCACCAGGATATAGTTGTAATACATGATAATAGATTCTATTGTGTTATACTTATAACCACTATTATAATCTATTATTGTGTATTTGAATTATCATAGTAATACATTAATACTTTATAATGTATTATAATCACAGTTATAATCCATTACAGTGCATTATAATTAGGATAGTTGTAATACAAATTTATATTGTATTATAATCACAGTTAAAAGGGTCAATTTGTTTCTTACCGATAGGGGTACTTTTTTGTAATGGAAAATGTAGATATTTTTTATGTGGTGTGGTGTAGTGTGGTGTGGTGTGGTGCTAATACTGCAGTTGAAAAGGGGCTTAAGGGTTGCCCACCACCTGCCCCTGGCAGGTAAATAAAACTTTCAGACAGGTGGAGTTTGCTTTCGGTTTGCCCGACTGGGCAGGTGCTCCTTTTGAGAGGGGACGCAACCGTCTATAAACACAAGATTTATGTCTAAACACCTGAGTGTGGCCAGTGCACTCTGTCTTCTGGTCTGTAGAATAAAGAAATAAGAGCACTGTTGACCTATAATGTGCTGTTTTCACTGTTGCGACTCTTAAAAGTGTGAACCCATAGTCATATAGCTATGTAAGCCATTTACCATGAGAGGGAGTGGGTTGTTGGCTGATGTACCACTGCTTCAGGGTTGTGGCACGAGGCGAAGCGACCACTTCTACCATATACATGAAAGAAAACACAGTTGTAACTTGAAATGTTACAACTGCAACACAATAGTGGGCGGTCCATCAGCCAACTCAAGGTTGTTGACTGATTTACCACTGTTTTAAGCCAATGAGAAATTGAGAATCCAGTATCTGAACATGTGACCACAAAAAGTGGTAGAAGTAGATATTTAGCATAAAGATTGAGGTATGACACAAAGTTTGTACAGCCCTAGAAAGTAATTAAACCTATCATTTCATAATTGACAAATTACCTTACGGGCATGCCCTTTGGGAAAGTAGAACATGACCTGTACTTGTTCGAAGGGCAAGTGCCGCTGAGACCTTAGTTTCAACCCCTGCAGTCTATAGTAAAGTTACAATAGAACCTCAACTTCACCTCTATATGTGGCAATAGAACCTCCAACTGTAATCTATCCTATAACACTAAATCAAAGTGACAATAAACAATGGCATTACTCTGCCAGCAGCAGGTGTTTATGAGGACCCACCCACCCAGCTCCCATCAGTAAAAAGAAAAAGGCTAATACACCTGGTATCTAAGGGGTCATCAATATTAGGGATGGGACGATAGGCAATATTATCGTTTATCGTGATAAAAAACACTCACTATAATCGTATCATGGAGATTGAATTAATCGTAATTTCGTCCTTCGTCATGCACTGGGATCAATTCACCTTTTATGTGCCGAGCTGCATATCTGGGTACCACTTAAACCCTCTATAATTGGTAAAAGGTACTTATACAATACGTACTTGATACAGTATTTCTTTCACTCAAAAATTGCCGATCTACAAGCTCCCAACAACTCGTGAGCTTGTAGATCTGCTATTTTTTGGCAAATGTTCCGCCCCAGGATAATGAATTTTGATTATCGCGATAATATCGTAAATCACGATTTCTTTTATCACAATAATCGTGATATGACATTTTCATATTGTTCCATCCCTAATCAATATGTCCATACAAGGACAAATCTATCCGACCGTGGTAAGACATGGTCTTGTCCGTGGGAAAATCTAGATTTAGTTTTTACACACCATTATAATGTTGTGTATTTTGATCATAGACTCAATTTACTGAATGTCAGTCTCCAGATTTTCTTCAGAATATGTATGACACTGATTTACTATGACACTATGTCTGTATGGCACATTCGGAGCCCACTAGAACCCCCTGGCAGGCAGTATAGAGCAGTGTTTCTCAACCACTGTGCCTGGGGACCTTTGGTGTGCCCCTGAGAAGGGTCAAGTCACTCAAGTGTGCCCCTTGAAACTGCTTGAAAGCCAGTATTGTATTTATCATTTTAAAAATGATTTTTAAAAATGATTTAAACACCGCGAGGCGTTGTGTGCTTGTAGATCTGCTGTTTTCACTACTGTTGTGCGAGAGCCTTGTATGATGAAGCAGGGCTTTACTTTGCGAAGAAACGTACACATTTGAAACTTGGAGATACAAGGTTTCTTCCCGACAGTGACCCCCGTATTATGTTGGTGTGCCCATGGATTCTTGGGACAAGAAAAATGTGCCCATGCAGAAAAACAAGAAACACTGGTATGGAGACCAGGATTACTGCATGGTTTTTGTGAGGGTACCTATCCTAGGAGACACGGGGAAAACATTCAAACTCCACACAGAAAGGACTCCAAAGGACCTTTCGCCAACCCCGCCTAGGGTATGGGCACTGCTGACGCGGAGAAGAGAACACGACCCCAGTCCCCCAGTGGGAATCGAACCCAGGACCTTCTAGCTGTGAGGCGACAGCGCTACGGACAGTGCCACCGTGACCCTAATAACTCTGAGCGTGTACAAATGGAACCAAATGGACCCGTAAAGTGTCACACATGTTACGGACCTGATATCACTCCCCTGTTGGCAGGGATGGGTCTCGCCATGTCTGTCAAGATGGATTTTACATGAATAAAGCCAAAAGCCAAGGAGTAAATCATGGCAATAGTGTCTCTCGTTTTCCATAACCAACACCCGTCTCGGGTCAGCTGTGATGTGAAGTGTCTTCAACAAGGGGTCCGGGACCCCTAGGGGTCCTCAGAGTTACTACAGGGGGTCCTCCAAATCGTTGTGTGATAGAAACTTTTTTCTCCTTTTTTATATTAACCACTCTTATTTTTGGCAAAGAGGTTTGTTGTAGAGGGGAAAAAGAGCAGACTAAGTACATAGTGAAAGGTCAAGTTTATTAAGTGTTGACGGTTAAAGTGGTTAAATATCTGGAAACACACATTGACATGAATCCAAAATACACTGACGATTGTGCTATCAAACGATGCAACTATATGGAATCTACGAAAAGGTTGTGGGGGTCCCTGCTTCATCTCTCTCTCTCAACTAAGGGGTCCTTGGCCTGAAAATGTTGAAGACCCCTGTCTTGTCTTATTAGTACATATCGTTTCTGTCGGACAGAAACCTCTTAACTTTTTTCTTAATTAATGCCCTACCTGATCATAAAGCGTCACACAAAAGTAGCAAAAGTATATCTTGCTACTCTTGCCGTTTTCTAACTTGAATCCTGAAAAGTAACAGTTTTGCACGTATGAGGTCTCCACCTGGCAGAGACGATAATGTTTGTTCTATGTTACATTGTGGTGTTATGCTGTGAATGTTATTCAGAATCAGACGTCATTGTCACATCACAGGTTTTGCAGGTATAAAACAGCGGGTGTTTCCAAAAAGAGAAAGATTAAAAGAAGAGAGAAAGAGAGAGGGAGGGGGTTGAGGGGGGCAAGGGTTCAAAGAAAGAACCAAAAACAAAAAGGCATCCACATATTTACACATAGCTCATAGCATATCCATCAAATACACAAGGTTATACTGTACATGAGCTGCATGAGCAAACAGTAGCAAATATATGCAATTGTGATATATTATTCTAAGTTACGTTGTGATACGATAATGTGACGGTGATGTGATATCCTGGGATGATGATATGATGCGAGCATGTTGTATGATGCAATGGCAAGGCAAGGCCTACTCTTCATAAGACTCCAGGGGTAGGGCCCGACAAGCCTAATGCTTCTCCCTAACCCCTTTTCGGACACTTGGACAAAGCTGCAGTAGCAGCATGTAAAAACTCCGTCAATGTATTAGATGTGGTGTACTTCATTATTTATGTATATGTGTCCAATATCCAAAATAAAACTGAACTGAAGGCCTTTGCTGGCTTTGGCCATTGCTTGCTTTGAAACAGCACCTCAACCCAGCCTAATGACGTCACGTTATGTACACCTGCTATGATGCTAAATGTTTCTAAATCCTCAGACCAGTGTCAGGATGGGTGAGAGCCCGAAACGTCACAGCAGCACTCAGGTGCAGTAAAAAAAACATACTACAACTGGAGCCCACGGTGTGCGAGAGTTCTCCGTTTTCATGTAATGTTCTTTTTTGCTTGGCAGCTGGAGCTGCGGATGTGCATGTCTCTCCTCCCTTTATGTTTCTAGAAGAACATGCACACACCTGCATATGATACTAATGTTTCTAAAAGAACATGCATACGCCTGCCTATGATACTAATGATTCTAAAACAACATGAACACACCTGCATATGATACTAATGATTCTAAAACAACATGAACACACCTGCATATGATGCTAATGTTTCTAAAACAACATGAACACACCTACTAATGATTCTAAAACAACATGAACACACCTGCATATGATGCTAATGTTTCTAAAACAACATGAACACACCTGCATATGATACTAATGATTCTAAAACAACATGAACACACCTGCATATGATACTAATGATTCTAAAACAACATGAACACACCTGCATATGATGCTAATGGTCTAAATATTATGACTGGCCCGCTTTTAAACTCTATCTGTAGAATACGGTACCTTACTATCTTCATTTGTTCTATTTAACCTGTTTTCTATCTCTTTCACTTTACTCTCACTCTACCTCTATCCTCTCCCTTCTAAACGGAATACTACACAACGATGGTGCACGCACGCACGCACGCACGCACGCACGCACACACACACACACACACACACACACACACACACACACACACACACACACACACACACACACACACACACACACACACACACACACACACACACACACACACACACACACACACACACACACACACACACACACACACACACAAAAGCATTACAACCACTGCGTTACACCTGTAAACTGTGATGTGACAAATAAAACTGGTTCTGATGGCAAGGCAAATGTATCTGTATAACACTTTGCAGTAAGGCAATTTAGAATGTGCTTTTACATAAAATATTAAGCAAAAGAATGACGTTGAATTCTGAAAACTATTAAGAAAAAGAAGTCAAACAACACCTATCATCTCCTTAATAGGAAACACCTATTCAGGACACAGAGCAAATGATGATCTGTGAGTGACTACCTCACCTTGATAGCGATGTGTCCTATAATGTATTGACCTACTGTATGCCGCTTATATCGTTGCTGTCGGGAAACCTCCCTCCATAATGTAACACCTGGGATTCAAACCTGGGTCTCCTGTGTGAAGGACCAACATCTTAACCATCAGACCAAAGGGACATCCCTGTGGGCCAGGGGAGATACTACTAGACTTTTGAGGCCATCAGGTTGAGGTAGTAAGTCACTCTGCTATACAAATTATAACTTTTGGTGTTTTTTCTTTTGACCGACTGGAGACCTTTTACTCCGAGACCCATTTCTCCCACGGGAGACAAATAAAGTGAACCTTAACAGATCAAAAATGCTGTGATGTGATGCAATGCATTATGATACAGGGCCACGATGTGATGTGATGTGATGTGATGATGTGGTATGATGCAATGCATAATGCGATGATGCAATCGTGTGATATGACGATGAGGATGATGTCATGTTGTGTGATGGAATGGCTCTTCTAAAAACACAGGCCTGTGTGATGTGTGATCTCCACCAGAGGCGTCAATTGGGTATGGCAAGCTATGGCAGCTGCCATACCTTGGCTACAGGGGAAAATAATAAAAATGTACTGTAATCGTGCCTGTTGCTAAGGTATGGCAACATGACTGGCGTCAGACACCAGTCATGTTGCCATACCTTAGATTTTTCTGAACTGACGCCGCTGATCTCCACACGGTGCAAGGGTGGAAGTTTCTGACATGAGCATCTTGCACTCTCGTTCCACAGACAGACAGACAGACAGACAGACAGACAGACAGACAGACAGACAGACAGACAGACAGACAGACAGACATTCTCCCTCCTATAGCCAGGGTTAATGCATGAACCGGGTTGGTCGTACATTGTGTACTCGGGTCAAGGCTTTGACAGAGAGCTACTGTAGATACAGTATAATGGGCAGTGCACGTGTGTGTGTGTGTGTGTGTGTGTGTGTGTGTGTGTGTGTGTGTGTGTTTTCCAGAGCGACCAATCAGAGATTGAGCCTGGCAAAAAAAAGGCATGCACGTCAACAACCCCTTCTCCTTAATGACTTTGCGCACCTTTCAGAAAATAACGACTGCAAAGCATTACAAGACTGCTGTGTTCAGTTCACATGACGCCCCTGCCTGCGCACTTTGAAAACAGGCCACACACACACACACACACACACACACACACACACACGTGCTGACTGCTGCTGCTGTTGTTGTCATTCATTTCATCATCCGTCATCAAATAAAAAACACGCTCGCCGCCGTTCAGTTTGTCATCATGAAACAGGAGGCAGTGGAGGAAGAAGATGAAGGTGACGAACGTTAGAGAGTTCAGGATCACAATCTATTTTGAGCTTTTATTTGGGGATGAAGGTGAGCCGCTCTCCTCCTCTCCCCTCCTCTATTTCTCTCTCCACTATTCCTCTCCTCTCCTCTTCTCTCTCCTCTATTCCTGTACTCTCCTCTCCTCTATTCCTATTCCCTCTCCTCTCTTCTCTCCTCTATTCCCTCTCCTCTCCTCTATCACTCTCCCCTCTCTCCAATCTGTCCTCCTCTGCCACCGCTTAGTGCTGCTGTCAGCAACATTTCCAAACCATAAATATTCCTCCATGCTTTCTCCCACCACCGCCGCCCGCCACAGCACAGAACCAACCAACAGCGACACACGGGGAGGAAGAGAGAGAGAGAGAACCGCGGGGCTTCTCTCTCTCTCTCTCTCTCTCCATTCCTTGACCGTCCGTATCGTACCGTATATTATCGTACCGTATATCGTCCTACCGTACCGTGCTGCTGCTGCCTGGTGGTGATGTCAGGGGCCTTTGCTAAAATAAAACAACAACATTAATACACACCACTCCGAGACTGCCTCCATTGACATTCTGTAATAAGGCTACGTAGCAGGCTACTTACCCCGAGAGTGGGCGAGAGACACCGACACACACTTGGAGAGCGAGAGAGAGCGCGTACGTCCCACCACCACCGCAACAACCCCAAAGAAGAAGTGCGTTGTAGGTTTTTTTTGGAGGGGAAGAGGAGGGGAAGAACGCTGCGTTTTTACTGACTGCCTGGCTGTCCCGTCCCGCTCCCGGAATCCTTCTTTTTTTTTTCCTCTTCCCAGTTTCCCCCCTTGTTGTTTTGGTTGTTTTTTTAGGTGATTACATAAGTGTGTAAGAACATCCACCTCCTGGAGATCCACACCGCCGCCACCACGCACTCCTCCTCCTCGTCGTCGTCGTCGGGGTCGCGCAACAACATTGGCGCGGCTTGTTTTCATAAGCGGGGGAGAGGAGTCTCTCTCTCTCTCTCTCTCTCTCTCTCTCTCTCTCTCTCTCTCTTAGAGGTGGGACGTTCGCCAACGAATCGAGTCTTTTGAATGGCTCTTTGCAATGAACGATGGGATCCGGTTCACAGTTTTTGATCGATTGAAGAGTTTATTAGAAGTTTGCTTAGGAAAAGGTACAGTTTCATGACGGTACAGTTCACTGGTACAAGGTCTACCGTCTACTAAAAGGCGATCCTAGAAAAGACTAAGCTTATTTCCACAGGAAACCATTAAAGTATCTCATATAACATTGAATGACAGTTCCTTTCTAAATAAACAGTGGTGGGGGAAAACATACCCTTAAAATCCCTTTAGAGATAGGGTGAGAAGTTCAGTCACCCGAGAGAGACTTGGAGTAGAACCGCTGCTCCTACACTTGGAAAGTCAGCTTTAGGTGGTTCGGGCATCTAGTACGGATGCTCCCCGAGCGCCTTCCTAGGAAGGTCCTCGATGCGCGTCCCACTGGGAGGAGACCCCGTGGCAGACCAAAGACCAGATGGAGGGAATGAGGGATTATATCTCCAAACTGGCTTGGGAACGCCTCGGTATAGGCTACTGAGGGAGTGGAGGAAGTTCCTCAGGATAAGGAAATCTGGAGGTCTCAGTTGGAACTGTTAAGCCCAGTCGTGAAGAGCTATCCACCGCAAATTTTAGGACGATTTAGGACGATTTCCACCTCAAGTCAGAAAATAAGTGGAGGCCATCACAGTGAAGTCCTATTCACCGTGACTGACTGGTCCAGGTCGACCAATCAGTGAACGGGGTGAAGAGCCTATCTGTCTGATAGTAAAAACAGAGAGATGTGTCGGGACTCGCGGTGGAAAGCTCTTCACCGCGAGGAATGACACAACGTTGTAGTTTTAATATGACTCAAAAGGACTAGGCCTACACCGCGGTACCGACTCTGATAGGGGCTTTGATCACCCCGCGACCCGATTCCGGATAAGCGGTTGAAGATGGATGGATGGATGGGAAAAAATACTCAATTTCTTTACTTAAGTAAAAATATCAATACTGCAATCAAGTAGAAGTTTGGAATGTTAATTTACTTCAGTAAAAAAAGGTATTGGTATCAAAATGTACTTTAAGTAGACCTACCAATATTAGAACATAGTCATTATGCACAGGTTATCACAGGTTTTCCAGCGAGTAAAATGTAGAAAAATCATTTCTCACAATTGTGAGCTTGTAGATCGGCTATTTTTCAAATGGCAGGTAGTAGGCCTACTAGGTAGAGGTGGATATAGGGTTGAAGTTATCTGTAATTATAATCAAAATCTACAAAGTAACTAGAATGAGCCAGTCTTTTTGAACGGCTCTTTGAAAGGAACGGATCCCAGAGATCCGGCTCACTTCAAAGAGCCATAAATCCCATCTCTACTCTCTCTCTCTGTGGGCGCTGCTCCACAGCTAGGTGGCGGAGTTTGCTACTGGAGCAGCGGTGTCAGTTCAGAAAGAATCTAAGGTATGGCAACATGACTGGTGTCTTGCACGCGCGCCCCAAGACACCAGTCATGTTGCCATACCTTAGCAACAGGCACGATTACAGTACATTTTACTATTTTTCCCTGTAGCCAAGGTATGGCAGCTGCCATAGCTTGTCATACACAATTGATGCCTCTGTACTGGTGGAGGAGGGGAAACTGCTGCTTTTTTTCTAGGCTACTGTGTATTACCATTCCCAAAAAAAGCTTCTTTTTTTTTATGAATTACAAACAATTTTCATTTTTCCCCCAGTAATTTCATGAATAAATAAAAAGAAGAATCTAAGAAGTCCCGTAAATTAGAAAACAAAATGTTTAAGAAGTATAGGCCTGCACGTGCCGTTGTAGATCGGCTAGATCACTAGCAGGTCCCATGGTGACTGAGTGGCGAGTGCCAGCTGTGGTGGTAGGAGGATGGAAAATTGCTTTTTTTTTGTAGGCTACATGCCATTTTGACACATTGCTGCTTATTTGTCCCAAAAAGTTGTAGGCCTATGCCATGCCACTTAGGCCTACTTAAGGGCTGCAAATCCAGAAAAAGTGCAGTTTATTTCAAAAAGCTTTACACCAAGCTAAGCTAGACTACCCTTGCCTAAATAGAAACGCATACAATGATAATAATTATAATTTAGATAGATAGATAGATAGATAGATAGATAGATAGATAGATAGATAGATAGATAGATAGCCTATATTTATTATAACAGCAAATCGACATTTGTGGTTTTAGAAGCCATTTTTTCTCCCCAAGTTGCAATGTGACATAGGTAGGTTCTACTTGTCTTAGTTTTTAATATAATAGTTTTCTTTTATTTATTGTGACACTTTGCTTTGGCAATGTAAACGCATGTTTTTTTTCTCATGCCAATAAAGCTCCTTTGAATTGAATTGGGAGGAGGTGGGGGGTGTTATTTTGCTGCTGCTGCTTACTTGCTTGGCTGGCTACTTTATTATGGGGGTGACCGTGAAAGTTATGTCGTCGCAGCCTCTCTCAGTGCATATTGCGTCTCTCAAGTCGACCCGCGTGCCGTGTATTAGACTATATAGTAGGTCTAATTATGATAATTATTATCTATAATTGTGTGTACGGTGAATGCAGTGTATTGTAACGTGCATAATAAGGCTACAGAGAGGGGACTGGAGTTCATGTGCAGGAATGTTGTTGTCTTTTTCCCGTTGTGGCCATTTTCATGTTTCACACACACACTACCGCTTAAATTTACGCACGGTCGCACGACGGTGTCGCGCCGGGAAAAGAGCGCAGACCTACAAGCTCACAACGCTCACGAGCGCGCGACGCGTTGTCGTGTGAGCTTGTTGTAGGTCTGTGCTCTTTTCGCCGCGCGACACCGTCTTGCGACGAAATCGGCCAGTGCAACTACCAAGTCCAACATCAGGATCAAACCAACTCACTGACTCTGTCTGCGGTTCATTGTCTCCACCAGCCGAAGGCATGGGGGAGAGTATGTTTTCCCCTCCGTCCGTCCGTCCGTCCGTCCGTCCGTGCGTGCGTCCGTCCGTCCGTGCGTCCTCGCAGTTTGTGAGCACCTAATCCCAGTCGCCGTTGGCCCGGACGCTGCCAAAGTGAACATTGATTGATTGATTTGATTGAAGACTTTATTAGAAGTTTGCATAGGAAAAGGTACAGTTTCATGACGGTACAGTTCACTGGTACAAGGTCTACTAAAAGGAGATCCATGAAAAGACTAAGCTTATTTCCACTGGAAACCATTGAAGTATCTCATATAACATTGAATGACAGACAAATAGAACACAGTAGGCTACTATGCAGTAGATATGTAAAGAAAAACAAAAAAGAAAACAGTAAGTCTAAACAAACAGTATATACAAAGGAGGGGCAGGGGAGGGTAGGGTTGGGCTAGGTTCATTTTTTTACCAGTTGCGAACGGCTGCTGCCTGTAAGTGGTTTTCAAGGCAATTTTAAAGGATGCTAGTGATCCACACTCCTTTATGGCCTTCGGTAAGGCTTTCCACATTTTGGTGGTATAGCAGAAAAACGAGTTTGACCCTTTGTTGGTTTTGACTCTGGGTTGGAAGTGATCTGTGGCGCTGCCTCTGGTGTTGTAATTATGGACATCCTTAATGTTTATAAAGTATTTTGACAGGTACTTGGGTATCATAGTGGTGTAGTGTATCTTGTACACCAGGCCCATTGCAAGTTGCTGTACTCTGTCATCTACTCTGAACACACACACTCCCTGGATGCCAATCTAGAACCTCTGCCCTAAATTTTTCAAATGGGCCTTTTCTAGCGCCACCTAGTGGCCGATGTTCGCAAAACACATTTCGGTACTCTACTCTTACAGATTTTGTCCAAAAATCCTACAAATCGGTAGGCAGTATCTCGACAGTTATGTGATCGACACGGATCTGTCCGATTTTGCATATTCCATCCTGATTGGCTAAGATTGGCTTCCAAAGTTTGTAGGATTGAGCCGTTTGGAACAAAATGCCTCAAATCCCAAACGCAAAGTGCAATCATCATGAAATCGCGCACACACGTTCCCACTAGGTCGAAGAAGAAATGCCACTTAAAATTTTTGAAATCAGCCTCATGGTGGCGCTATAACAGGCCGATTTGTGGTTTTACCTATAACTCCACCGATCAGTTTCAAACTTTGTAAGCGCACTCCCTAGAGGCTAAGGATAAACCTTTGCCCTGCATTTTTCACATCAGCATTTTATAGCGCCACCTTTGGGCCGACTTATGTAAAACACATTTTTGGATATTACTCCTTGAGATTTTATCCAAAAATCACGGAAATCAGTACACAGTATCTCTATAGTCATGTGATCAAGTCCGATCGTCTGCTATTTCATATTCCATCCTGATTGGCTAATATTGGCTTCCAAAGTTTGCAGGATTACCATGAAAGATCTAAGGTGAAGAACACATGCCACCCTTTTTACATTGGCCTATTATACAGTAGCACCACCAGGACGCCTGGCCTGGTGGAGACCTGTGCTCGGAAGAGCACTGCTTCTAGTTATTATAGAGGAGGCTATTTAGTTAGTGACGACAATTGATAACATGGCGACGACTGAAGTGGAGCAAATGTGATTGTTCTGCTTCTTTTTTGAAGGGGGTTTGTTTGGAGAGCAGACCCTGAGACTCTGGCTGTGTTTAAAGATGCAGAAACATGTAGAAACATGGGGGATATAAAAAAAATATATATATATATATTATTATTAGGCCTATTATTATTATTACATTATTAAATAATTACATTCAGAGACCTATGGTGTGGTTACTATTAGCCTACTACTATATACTATGACTAACTACTAATGTATTATTATTTACTATGCTACTGCTGCAGTGTAGCTAGTGATAAATAGGCCTACAATTAAGTAGACTAATAAAGTAGCCTAATAATTAACCCAAAAGCACGTAAGCAAGTAAGACACCCTAAAGAGCGAGGGCTGGGCGCGTGCGCGCATCCGCCTGGGTGACAGCAGACTGCTGAGCGAGCACTGGCGCTTTTGCATGGGATCAACTTTGACCCAAAAATGCACAGACCTGGTTGATTGTTTAAGTTTGACAAAATGCGGCCATATTTTCCCAAATATGGAGATGACTGACATCTGACATTATAATGTTTGATGAACATGAGACTGACACGATATCTCTATATAGGGGCGCATTCCCAGATATGGGCTTAATATTGATGACATCAGCGGGGACGGATTAACCCCCGCGAGGGCCCTGGGGCTGCCAATCTTTTAGGGTTCCCCATTCCCCACCATAACCCCCCCTCCTTACGTGCAGAAGCCTGCTGCTCGTATTTTAAGGTGTGATGACCATGTGCGGGTCAAGAAAGCACATTTTATCGTACAGGATTTACATGTAATAGGGGGCCCACAAATATGATATTCGGCCTCACCAGCCCCATGGTTATGTCAGAAGCCCTGGACATCAGGGATCTCCATATGGGCACAAGGACGGAATTCATTTGCAACATTGTTGTGATGTCAGAACAACAGGTCCTTCTGCTGACCTGGGATGAGGTGATGTCAGAACATGTGAGCTTTATCCTTATGCTGAGCTGGGATGAGGTGTCATTGTAAATGGTAAATGGTGCAAGCGCCTTTATCCAAGGCGCTTTACATTGTGCATTACATTCACCCATTCACAAACACATTCATACACCGATGGCAGAGGAAACCATGCAAGGCACCAACCAGCTCACCGGGAGCAACTAGGGTTCAGTGTCTTGCCCGAGGACACTTCGACATGTTGACAGGGGGAGCCGGGATTTTAGCCGACGACCCACGGATCATTGGCCAACGCCAACCTGCTCTACCTCCTGAGCTACAGCCGTCTTCTGACATTGTGATGTCAGAAGAGTGATGGACAGACATGAGCTGGAGGTTGTCTTACTAAGTAGCGACCTACGGTCGCAATAATAAATAATAATTAATAATACAATAAAAATAAAGAAAGTAATAATAAGTAGCCTAATAAAGTAGTAGTATAGGCTATAAGAGTAGAGCAAGACCTAATATGATGTATGGAACGAGAGCAGATACTAGACTTTTGAGGCTTCAGGCTGGGGCTGTGACTCTCTCCGCCACACTCACCCCCCTTTGACTCCTCCTACGGGGAAGCCCGGATCCGACATCCCTATGGAACGAGAGCAGATACTAGACTTTTGAGGCTTCATGTGGGGCAGGGCTCTCTCCGCCACACATGGTGTACTGTGAACCCTAGGGTACTACTTTATTGTTATTGTGAAATAAGTCACAATTTGTGACTTATCCAAAGTGTGCGCCATATGATACGTGAAAGAAAAAATCAAACCTCGGTTCGAAGTGAAGTGGTGAACTTTTATTCTATGTGTTCTAGAGTTATGAACTCTGTGATCTATACATGCTTTATATTCTGAATGAATTAATGATTTTATCTGGAGGGCCGAATTGTCATGTGAAGCTTGACCAATCCTCAAAGTATCCAATCATCAGACCGGGACGGACACTACACACATACGTACGGACGGACGGACGGACGGATGTACGGGACAGATAAAACCTGTTCATTCTGGACTGATATGACCATATATGATATGGACATGGGACACACATTTTGTTTTTGAAAAACCCTATTCATTCTGGACTGATATTCTGGACGTACGGGACAGATAAAACCTGTTCATTCTGGACTGGAATGACCATATATGGACATGAGGTGACAGACATTTTGTTTTTGATAAAACCTGTTCATTCTGGACTGGGATGACCATATATGGACATGAAACACACATTTTGTTTTTGAAAGAACCTGTTCATTCTGGACTGAAATGACCATATATGGGCGTGGGACACACAAAGCCACTCATTGGAAGCGGCTTTCACCGCTTCAAAAATATATAAGGCTAGGCTGTATGTTTTTCATGGCATGGGTTCTGACCTAAATGTGTCAATGGAAGAGTAGACCACCTGCAACCACTGCAGTGGGGCTACTGTTATATTGTACTAGTAAAACACAGCCATGCAGCATGCATGTACCTTACAGATTGGTTAAAACAAACTTTTCATTCATTTAAAATAAGTACCGGATTGCAGCTTTAAAAAATAACAAATACAATTGCGCTTATTTTATTTAATTGTTATTAGTATTGTTTATTTTTAATTATTATTATTGTTGTTATTACAATTGTGATTATAATTATTTAAATGTTTGTATTTATTTTGTATATGACCTCTCCTTCTTCAACATACTCCTAGACACACAGACCTGGAAGTGAACACGACGTGAGTCACGTGACGTCACTTCTTGCTTTGAGATAACTGCAAGATGGCGCTGCCCGTGGTCTGTGCTCCACACTGCACTGTGTGACTTTCTGCACCGTTTGACTTTCTACTGACACGCAAGGTGAGCACAACGACGCTGTCGCTCGAAAACAGCCAATCTACAAGCTCACAACGATAGATTGGCTATTTTCGGTGGTTGCCAGAACGTGCCACCTTCAATATGGAGAATTAAGGGGATCCCCCACTCTCCTATCGATATGTTGAGATAGGGTTGTTTATTATTATTATGTTTTAAATTGTTACTTCCATAATCCATAACTGTCTTAACCTGCTGGCCAAAATCTGAAGGAATGTGGATATCATGATATCAACATGATCAATTTGCACTGATTGTTATTGCCTAATAGTTTTGGTGACTCACTATAAGCTGCTTATAGCAGGCTTAGCCCCTCTCGAGACCCTAAATTACCTCGTTTTGTATTTCCAAATATATAAAAAAGCTAGAGCAGACTATATTATAATACCGTAGGTAGGCTAACAGGCTGGCAATATAAAAAGTAAACAATATACCATGTCCACTCTGGGGAAGGCTGCTCTTTAGCTGTTTGGGTTTGGACACAGAATATTCTACACATATTTTTAAATCTGAGAAAAAAAAGTGTTAATCCATTTGTATAGACTTTCCCCCCACACTTCCCATGGGGACTATATTTAGTGAAATCTAATAAACAAATCACATGATCATAAGGCTTCACCTAACCCTACATCAGGAGCCAAGATTGATCAGGCAGGGGCAGGTGGCAGGAATTGACATGTCATACATGCAACAGAACAGACAGGGAATCTAATGCTTGGGAAATGAGGAAAGACCTGTGACAACACTGCTGCTTGGGTGTTCTTCTGTGTTGTGACAATACATTAAAGGGGAAGACCACCCATTTTCAATAATGAACTGTGTCATTAATATACCTTAGAGGAGTTGTGTGGAAATAGAAAAAAAGTCCCCCCCCTTCTGTGTTGCCTAGAACTGGAGTAGCCGCAAATTGCAACACTAGATTTTTTATAATCGGATGAATCTAGGGTTGCAATACCTCCCATAGGCAGCCAATGCATCAAAACGTTTTTTTTGCTATCTGATTGTGTTAAAAGACGTGAAACTCACCAATGTTGCGGCTCTATGGAAAGCTTGGAATTTACTTTTTCTATCTGCAAAGTGTTTGTTTCAGAAAAATCCACAGTAGACATGTTAGGAGCTACTTTCTATCCAAGAAATTTGTTTCAGGTGATATTTTTTTCTAAGTCCTGGAGTTTGGAAGCGCTCGTGGAAAATCCCTCAACGGTCCTGACTCCTGTGACCACCTGGTTCTAAATGTCACATTATGCAGGAGGCAACGGGACATGGCGTTATAGAAGACGAGCGCTTCCGAAGTTCAACACTTAGAAAATAAACCATGTCTGCTCGGATTTCTTGACAGAAAATAAATCATAACAATTATACAGTGGATTTTTCAGAAACAAACACTTTGCAGATAGCAAGAGTAAATTCCAAGCTTTCCATAGAGCCACAATATTGGTGAGTTTGAAGTCGTTTAATACAATCAGATAGCAAAACAATGTTTTGATGCATTGGATCCCTATGGGAGGTATTGCAACCCTAGATTCATCCGAATATAAAAAAATCTAGTGTTGCAATTTGCGGCTAGAACTGGAGGATTGATTTTGGGGTTTGTATTGTAAATTACAACTTGATGACATCACACATTGTAAATTACAGTACAAACCCCAAAATCAATCCTCCAGTTCTAGGCAACACAGAAGGGGGGGAACTTTTTTCTTTTTCCACACAACTCCTCTAAGGTATATTAATGACATATTTCAATATTGAAAATGGGTGGTCTTCCTCTTTAATGTGGCTCTCCTGAGGCATGCTGTGTGTTGTATGACCGGCCACAGAAAACATTCGCCAACATACCTTGCAGTTCGCTTATTATATTCATATTTGATTGAGTGATTGAATACTTAAATAGACAGAAATGCAAACAGCACGAGTACAGTCAAACACTTGGTCTAAACGGATAACACCAAAGAAGTCCTTCTTGGTCGTGTTTCCATTTGGCTCTTGTTTCTATTGGGGTCCCACTGAATGATGCTGTTAAGCCAAGTGTTTGATTCTTCCCAGTTCTCAGTCACTCTTCTACTTGTGCATGCATGGGTTTTCTCTTCAGTTGTGGATGTGTATCGGAGCCGGGTAGCAATGCTGGAGTCTGTAACTAGCAGGGTTCCCACGGTCATGAAATTCCTGGAAATATTTTGAAATTAGAAACATATTTTTCCAGTACTGGAAAAGTTTTAGAATTGATCAAGGGTCCTGGAAGGTCCTGGAAAAAATTGCTATGCATTGTCTTTGGTTATTGATTTTGTTAATACCTCTGAAATGACAAATTAAACATTGGCCAAATTGTCTAATATTAGAGGCAGAAATTGTGAAAATAACCGATCTACATGCTCACAATGCCTCGCAACGCGTGTAGATCTGCTATTTTCACAATAGAAACGTGTTATACAAAATTCCTCAACTCTTAGTGCTCGTCAGGGTGCCAGGTCCCCAGTTAAATATGATTATTTCGGGGGTCACGGCCTGAAAAGGTTGAGAACCACTGGCATACACTACCTGTCTTTGGCCATTGCGCATAGGACTAAGCGACTTGTTATTGAGCTGAATTATTGTTATATAGTCCTGGAAATTGGGTTAAATATTCTGGAAAAGTTTTGGAAATGAATTGGTAAAAAAATGTGTGGGAACCCTGAACTAGTATAGTACAAGGGCAGGTACAGACAGACAGGATTTGGCACAGAGATGTATGCACAGGAGCTCTTACCACTGGGTCCAATGACACATTTGCTGGCCCTTCTACATTTTTGAATATGGTGTTGATGTGTGTTTGACAGACATGTTGTGTATGGCTTTATGAGAATATTGAACAGGACGTGAGATTTTATTGTCAATTACAGGACAATTCAGGCGACAGCTTAAATAAATTAGGCATGTCATACGACATACACAAGTAGTACATAAATCGAGCATAAATAGACTTGTTAATACTAATAGCCGGGGAGCCACTGGGCCAAAAGCTCAAAGAATAGGATGTTACCTGTGATGTCATGACATACTTTTAATTTTTGTTTTTTCTATTAATTTGGTCATCAAGGTCCACAGAATGAGAGGCCTGCTCTGCCGGAAATCCTGCAAAAAAAAGTTATGGCCATTTGTATATTCACTCCATCGACTTCAATATACAGGAAAGAAACACACCAAAAAAAATATGCTTTAAGTAGCATGTGAGAGGTCAAACTAGGGGTTCTTGATGATTCTGAATCCATTGCAAGCATTTGTTTTGCATGAAAAACATTCCTTGGGCTAGAAAACGGACCAAAATAAAAGTGAAAAGTGATGACTCATCACTTTTCACAGGTTTGAGAGGCTGAAATCTAACCCAAGGAATGTTTTTCGTGCAAAACAAATGCTTGCAATGGATTCAGAATCATGAAGAACCCCTAGTTTGACCCCTCACATGCTACTTTTTTTGGTGTGTTTTTTTCCAGTATAGTGAAGTCAATGGGAAACTTTTTTTCGCAGTATTTCCGGCAGAGCAGGCCTCTCATTCTGTGTACCTTATTGACCAAATTAATAGGAAAAACTACAATTTGGAGTATGTCATGACATCACAGGTCCTCTCTCATTTTGGCCCAGTGGCTCCCCGGCTATAAATAGTGCAGCTCTCGCCGACAATAATTTAACAACAACACGCTGCCTGTTAGTTTGTAGATCACTTCTTGTCGGAGAGTGACCGCAAAGCACAGCAGAGTAAGAATTGAGCTTCAGAAGAAGCTGTAGTCATATATGCTTTTATTGATTACATGATCCATAATAACAACTGATACTTGGTGATCTGTGTTCCAGACCATGGCGCTACACAAAGTGTTCCTCAGACTGAGACCCACGGTGAGTAAAAATACACTCAGAAGTTGAACCATTATGATATCGATAGTTTGATTGATTGTGATGTATTTTTTATTGATTTTCTTTCTCTCAGATACATCGATTTACAATCAACAATTTAGGCATTGTCAAGGACCCCCACAATTATATGTATTTGGCCGCGGACCCCATCTCAAATTATTGTGTTCCAGGGACCCCCCAGAAGCAAAGATTTGAGTTTCAAATGTTCGCTTTAAATTCAAAGATTTGCTCAAATGTTCACAATTAAAAAAAAATATAATGCTAAAAATAATGCTAAAAAAAATATAATGCTATTTTTTAATAGCTTTCCAGGTCATCCAGAGCAACATTCAATAAGAAAGGACAGCACAAGGTCAAGGATAGAAGTATCCAGGCATCAAATGCATACAGTAGAAGTAGTAAACAAAAAAACTAAAAATCAACAGTACAGATACATGATGTTTGTTCTGTTCTGTTGTGTTCCTGTGTGCAGGTCCGGCTCATACACACAGGTTTGTGTGAGCAGCAGGAGGTTCTGGCCGTGGCCCGTGAGCATGCACAGGAACCTCTGTCCGTTTTCAGAACCCAGGAGACTGACCCGGTAAGTACTGAGACTGTCCCTTCCCTCAAGAACTTCTTTCTGCTAATTACTGTACAAAAGGATGGGGGGGGGGGTCCCCAGTTAAAATGATTATTTAGGGGGTCACAGCCTGAAGGTTGAGAACCACTGTCCTACAGTACATGAGTGTTTAAAATGTCTTGTCCAACCACATATATTTTGCTTGGTCTTCTCAGGCGTGTCACTCAGAGAGACATGCAGGACAGTACTACCGGCTGCCCCCCGCGACCATCAAGACCCTGTTCCCCCACGGCCTGCCGCCACGCTTCCAACAGCAGGTGAGAGAGATCTGCACTTTTTTCACCACAGGGGGGTCTTCAACGTTTTCAGGCCAAGGACCCCTTAGCTGAGAGAGAGAGAGATGAAGCAGGGACCCCCACTACCTTATCATAGATTCCATATAGTTTCATTGTTTGACAGCACAATCGTCAGTGTATTTTGGATTCATGTCAATTTGTGTTTTCAGCAAGTGCATAAATAGGCCTGGTGATGAGGGGATGGGTATGCACCTGGGTGGACGAAATGGTTTCTACCAGAGTCGGAGAGAACAATCCCAGGGGAAAAGCTGTTTGTACCAATGCACTGTCTAGACTCTATATCAAGTTAAGCAAAATATGCAAACCAAGTTCAACCTGTGGACAATGTTCTTCTTCATGCCTGCGTATAACCAAGTCTGGGTGCATCAGTGAGTTTTGATTGAGTTTGTTTGGAGCTGACAAAACTGCACTTTCACATTATAACATTGCAGATAGATTCTCCGGAATAGAAAGCCTGCAGTTTCTATTAGCTTGGATTCCCCATTGATGAGGTCACTGGCAGAGAGGGGTTTCTAAACTGCCCACAGCCCTCCTATGAGACACATACTGAGTAGAGAAAGAATTATGCTATTTCATCATGAACATTATAGTGAGGACCAATTATATGAAGATAGGTTGAAAAGTGGGGAAGTCGCCCTTTAGTTTTTATTTAGTTTTCATGATAAAAGGTAGTCAACCAACATTTTTCGCACTAGTTGTAGTCGACGAAATGAACACTAGACTCAGTCCTAACGATCAGATTTGAGAAACGAGTCAGTTGCGTTTGCCGGCAATGTGAACAAAGTCCCAAGATTTCATAAAGGTGTTCCTGTGTGTTTGTGTGCAGGCGAAGACCTTCAATGAAGCGTGTGTGATGGTCAGACCACCTGCCCTGGAGGTCATCTCCTACCTACAGA
This sequence comes from Nannobrachium achirus, assembly GCF_963921795.1. NCBI lineage: Eukaryota > Metazoa > Chordata > Actinopteri > Myctophiformes > Myctophidae > Nannobrachium > Nannobrachium achirus. The sequence goes on along the minus strand of NC_137811.1, from coordinate 13,276,256 downwards.
GAGCTGACTACAGTAAACCTGCCCTCAGATACCTGCTGTGTATCCTCTGAATGCTACTATGACACACCAATACCCTCTTTTAGCTGGTTCTGACTGAGTAGGGCTGGGCGATATGGTGATGAATATCGTTGAGACAATACAATGTCTCCACGATACGCCTTTTCAGAGATATCTTGTATATCGTGATACAATGACGGAGAGCCTTATAAAGAAATCCTGTTGAATTGTTAATACGGAGATTCATTGCAGAATTAATTTAAATCTGAATTTTGGTCTAAATCAGTAGTTCTCAAACTTTAAAATGTCAAGGTCTCCCCTTAATTCTGACAGTATACAGTATACAAACAGTCCATTTGGTTTCATTTGTATATTGTCAGAGTTATATACTTGTAAGGGTCAATTTATCAATCTTTTTCTTTTAGTTTGTGTTACCTTGTAGGTGGTTGTGCTGTTAAGTAACGTGAAAAATAACCATAAAAACCAACATGAAAGAATCGTGATAAGATCGTGTATCGTGATACCGCTTGGGAAAATAACACGATATTGTATTTTTTCCATATCGTCCCACCCCTAGTTCTGAGTAGGGCTGGGCAGTTAACCCAAAAATACATGTAAATCAAAAACAATATTCACAACCTAATAATCGAGGAGTGCGTTTTATTTTCTTACGTATCGACTAATCGACACAAGAAATTCATATAGATCATTTATAACCGACTGAATTGATTCGTCTAATTAACCATTGTAACTATTATATTTCGTTGTACAGTGCTGGTGTGGAAATAGCAGATCTACAAGTTCACAGCAAAAACAAAAAAAGCATTAATTGTAAATGAGGCAAAACTTGTTACTGATTTGAAGTCGTCACATTGCATGCCTTTTTATAACTTATTACAAGTACTTACGGATGCGGTTTAGTATTTTCATTTCGGTATGAGTGAGGACAGCATAAGATGTCCCCCACATTTAAGGTCATTAAGCCACGGCACGCCAATCTTTAAGCCAAATTAAGTCATTAAGCCAAAGTAAACCTCATTAAAGCTGTGAAGGCGTTGAGTTGAATCAGTTGTTTCATGTTCTTATAAAACCTCATTGAGCCATTCCGAGTATTTATACAGGGATTAACACTAATGGTTGCCCAACTGCCCGGTGCAGGTAAAAAAAAAATAAAAAAAAAGGTTGGGAAGGTGAAGTTTGCTACCTGGTTGCCCGACCAGGCAGGTGCAGTAAGATAATGAGATATCTGTCTTTAGATACTCGGAACAGGACTAGAGTTCGTCTCCCTCTCCCTCTTTTGAGATGGTCCCCAGATGATCGTGAAGTCATAATTTAAGGTCTTATTAAGACCTTTTTAATACCTCAAGAAAGAAAAGAAAATAGACCATTACCTCATTAAAAGTAATCAACAAACTATACTATAAAAACAAACATTAGCCAAATAATATAAGAAAGAGGCAAACCTTTGAAAATAGCCGATCTACAAGCTCACAACGCTCAAAAACATTTTATTGGGGAACCATACAAATATTTCTGGGACCCATTTGAATGACCACCAGGCTGGCGGTCCCTGGACCCATTACATTGAAAACCAAGCAACATCACTGCAAGTAGAAGGTAACAAATAAGTTCAAATGTGCGGTAATTTAAATTTTACGATTTCACGATTATGAGGGAAACGGCCATGACTTGAGGGCAACATGACCTGTACTTTCCCGATGGGCAATTGCCTCTGAGACCTTAGTGTCAACCCCTGTTTATAGAGTGACCTTTGACTCAAGTTGCATGTATCAGATGGGTTGAAGGGCTCTGGGAAGACCTTGTCCCTCTGTCACACCGTGCACTACTGCTCCTCACAGGGATGGCTGGTCCTTCACATACCCGATGGTATGCACACACACACACACACACACACACACACACACACACACACACACACACACACACACACACACACACACACTCTCTCACACACACTCACACAAGTGCTTGTGGCTCTTGTCCCTGCAGCTCACCTGTGGGTGAAGAACTGCAAGGAGCTGCTGCCGTCGTCCTTCAACACGTCTCGCTTCGACCAGCCACTGGAGGCCTCCACCTGGCTGCGCAACTTTAAAACCACCAACGACCTCTTCCTGTCAAAGGTAGCCCTGTTTCCATGTGACGTTTTGTCAAGCCATTAAGGTGGGGTATTATGGATATTTTGTATTGCTTAATGGTAAGGTTGAAAATCTGTGCGTGCGTGCGTGCGTGCGTTCACTTCATAACATTGACCATACCTGCCTCTTCCTCAGCTGAAGACAACACATCGTTACATGTGGACGAAGAGGGAGTTCACTGACGAGGGGCGGCCACTAGGGGAGCTGGTGGACCAGGTGAGTCCATGTGGCTCTTTCTCTATAGTCTGTTGGAACGTGGGCATTCTATGCCCCAGAAGCGCGGGGATACACTACCCGGCAAATCTCACCGGGAGTCTCCGTCATTAATTCGGTTGTTCGGTGCCACCGAGATTTTGTGACTTCCCGAACCGAAATAAATTTGTCTCTAAATGTGGAGTATGCATAGGCCCCTAGCCTCTCCCCCCTTTTCGCGTTCCCTTTACGGACTTGACGCAGACAGGTTGCTGCCCACACTCAGTACAAAACACTGGTGAAGGCCTAACAAGGCAAGCAAGGGCATGGTACCCTCATACAACCCTTCCCCAGCCACCTGGATCACCTAACCCAGGAAGTGTGTTTGAACCTTGAACCTTACCCTAGGTCATTGTTCCACTCCACACGTTCTAGACTTCCAAGCTGTGGAACATACTTGGAAGGCGTTGACACATACTTGAAGGTGTCCTTCCTTATATTATCACCACTTTACCCAAATACAGGTGGATTCTGCTTTTCAATGGGAATGGAGTAGTTTCTACCTTCTTGCCATTTGCGGGTTTCTGCAAAAATACGGTCCTTTCTGTATAAATATCTTTGAAAGGCAAAACATGGATAGAAACCTGTGGATAAAATGCATTTACAGGACATTTCAGGAAAAGAGCAGTGAAGCCTGGTGACCCTGTGGCAGCCCACTTTAAACAAAAGGGTCACAGCATCACCTCTTTCAGATATTGGGGCATTGAAAAGGTTAACACACCACTCCGTGGTGGAGACCACAATCGTCGTCTCCTCCAACGTGAGGCTTTTTATATCTATATGCTCAATACTATGGCTCCTCACGGCCTAATTGAGGAATTCGATATAAAACCATTTCTGGGTTAGCTTTTTTCAGTTGTGTTTTAAATACCTTTTAATTTTGTAATCTTTGTCATGTTCCGCATAGGCACATGACAATGTGCCTATGCGGAAAATGGCATATGCCTCATGCCATTTTCTTTGTCAATATGTGTCCTATAACCTGTATATTGTTATATGCTGTATCATTCTTTTATATTTGTATGGTTTCATGATTACTGTTAGTCACTGAGCACAATGTTTTTGTTTTGCAGTTTATTTTCTTTGCATTACTTGGAATACTTTTCTTAACCCCCCCATTCCCTGATCTATTTAAAAAATGCCATTGTTACCTATGTATAGGCCAGACACTGTTAACTGCAGCCTATTTTGTGGGTATCTCGTGTTAAGAGCAGTAGTGACGTATATTATGGGATGTAGTGATGTATATTATGGGATGTTTTCAGGGTATATCTGGTATGAAGAGCAGCAGTGACGTATATTATGGGATGTTTTCAGGGTATATTATGGGATGTTTTCAGGGTATATTATGGGATGTTTTCAGGGTATATATTATGGGATGTTTTCAGGGTATATTATGGGATGTTTTCAGGGTATATATTATGGGATGTTTTCAGGGTATATTATGGGATGTTTTCAGGGTATATATTATGGGATGTTTTCAGGGTGTATCTTGTATATTATGGGATGTTTTCAGGGTATATATTATGGGATGTTTTCAGGGTATATTATGGGATGTTTTCAGGGTATATATTATGGGATGTTTTCAGGGTATATTATGGGATGTTTTCAGGGTATATTATGGGATGTTTTCAGGGTATATATTATGGGATGTTTTCAGGGTGTATCTTGTATATTATGGGATGTTTTCAGGGTATATATTATGGGATGTTTTCAGGGTGTATCTTGTATATTATGGGATGTTTTCAGGGTATATATTATGGGATGTTTTCAGGGTGTATCTTGTATATTATGGGATGTTTTCAGGGTATATTATGGGATGTTTTCAGGGTATATTATGGGATGTTTTCAGGGTATATATTATGGGATGTTTTCAGGGTATATCTCGGGTGAAGAGCAGCAGTGACGTGGTGGGAGCCCTGATGAAGGAGCTCAGGCTGCAGAGCGGACAGCCAGACGCCGGCTTCCGATTGGCTGTTGCCGTGGACGGGGTCAACGCCCTCTGGGGGCGGACCAGCATCAAGAAGGAGGACAAGAGTGAAGTGAGAGCGCACACGCACGCACACACACACACACACACACACACACGCACAGTCGCACACACCTCCACTGTTCCCCGGCAAAATGTTAACCCATGGAATTATGTATTACTTTAGCTATTGAAAAATAGCAAATATCTGCGTGCTTGTAAATCTGCTGTTTTTGAGAAATGGTGAAAATATTTGCAAATTTTGAATATATATTTTTCAAAGCAGACTTCTGTAACTCAAATCTCTGCTTCTGGGGGTCCCTGGAATGACATATCTTGAGATGGGGGTCCGCGGCCAAATACATGTCATTTTGGGGGGTCCTTGACATGAAAAAGTTTGAGAGCCACTCATTTAAAAGAATGATTTAGAAGACATTTATAGAATCGGGGCAAAAAGACTTAGACATATTTTCATGATTTTTCAAAAATAGCAGATCTACAAGCTCGCATCTGCTATTTTTCAATACTTAAAGCATGACATAATGGTTGAAGTGGTTCAAATCTAAAGCGACAAAGACGCATTCCCGGCCAATCATTTTTAACCACTTTATCCATACCGGTATGTTTTTATGTTGGCCTTTCAAAAATAGCGGATGTACAAGCTCAGAACACATCATTCTTTTGGAATAGTGTTGGAATTTTTTTTAACACAAAAACTTCTCTTCTGGGGGTCCCTGGCACACACCATGTTCATATGGGTGTTTTTATCAATGTGGGGGTCCTTGGCATGCACATTTTTGAGAAACACTGGGATAATTAAACTAGGGGTCCTTGAAATGATAAAAGGTTTGGAATAACTGATCTCTCTCTCTATCTCTATCTCTTCTCTCAATCTCAGGTGTCTCCAGATGAGCTGACTCTGGTTCATAACCTCAGAAAGCTGATGAACAATGACTGGGTAAAAGTTAATTTAGACTACTACAGGGTTCCCACGGTCATGAAATTCCTGGAAATATTTTGAAATTAGAAAAATATTTTTCCAGTACTGGAAAAGTTTTGGAATTGATCAAGGGTCCTGGAAAGTCCTGGAAAAAATAGCTATGCATTGTCTTTGGTTATTGATTTTGTTAATACCTCTGAAATGACAAATTAAACATTACCCAAATTTCAAATATTAGAGGCAGAAATTGTGTAAATAGCAGATCTACATGCTCACAACGCCTCGCGTTGCGAGGCGTTGTGAGCATGTAGATCGGCTATTTTCACAATAAAACTGTTATACAAAATTCCTCTTGTCAGAGTGCCGGGTCCCCAGTTAAAATATGATTATTTCAGGGGTCACGGTCTGAAAAGGTTGAGAACCGCTGGCATACACTACCTATCTTTGGGCATTGCGCATAGGAGTAAGCGTCTCGTTATTGAGCTGAATTATTGTTATATAGTCCTGGAAATTGGGTTCAATATTCTGGAAAAGTTTTGGAAATGAATTGGTAAAAATGTGTTGGAACCCTGCTACTACGATTTGTAAAGAATTGGTGCAAACATCACTTGTTTCTTTTCACAATGATAACGTGAGTGTTCCTTCCTTGTCTCCTCAGTGTGGGGGGGCTGTGGTGGCCTCTCTCTCCCAGACGGGGTCTCTCTACACGCCCAACACGGCCTACCTGCCCCAGGAGCTGCTGGGAGAGGTCAGTAGAGCAGGCTGTCGTGGTACCCTAGAGCAGGGGTTCCCAAACTTTTTTGTCTCAGGGCACCCCATAAATATTTCTTTTTTAATCCGAGGCACCCCTACATTATAATTTTCACTCCCAGCACCTTAGATTTATAGTATATCGTCGTTGTCGGGTGGAAACCTTGTATGTCCAAAACCGTTCGTTTTGTATTTATCATCTATAAAATGTACTAAACTAGTGAAAACACATCGCGGTGCGAGGCGCTGTGTGCTTGTAGATCGGCTGTTTTCACTAGTTTTGTGCGACAGTCTTTACCAAAAGACGTACACATTTGAAACTTGGAGATACGAGGTTTCTGCCCGACAGTGACGATATTTTAGTGATTATGTTGCGAGGACAACGTTGAGATAATAGCCATTTTGGTTAGAATTGACTGAAAATGACTTTGTACTTTGTACTCAAATTATCTCGCGGCACCCTTGGACTGCCGTCACGGCACCCCACAGGGTGCCCCGTCACCCACTTTGAAAACCCCTGCCCTAGGGCACTGGTTCTCAAATACTGGGTCGGGACCCATTTGTGGGTCGCGGACACATATTTTATGGGTCCCTTAATCTTTTGTTTTCTGCATTTTGTACCAAAAAGGTTTTTTCATCGGAAGTAGTGAAAATAGCCAATCTACATGCAGCGCGAAGCAAATTGTTGTGAGCTGCTGAGATCTGCTGTTTTCATGAACAAAATAAAAGAAATCGATGATAAAAAAAAAAGAAATTCAAGAAATAAAAGAAAAACCTAAGAAATTCCATTTATTAGAAAATATATTTTTAAGAAGTAGTGAAAACAGCCGATCTACAAGCTCAAGTTGTGAGCTTGTAGATCTGCTATTTTCACTAGCTTGGGTCCCGGGTAAAGTCTAATTTCTCTTTTGAGTCTCTGGATAAAAGGTTTGTGAATCGATCATACATTGCTTCAGTTTAACCACTTGCACCCTCTCTAGACATGGTGAAACGAACCTGACCAGGAGGTCCCCAGCATTTTAACCACTTTAACCAATATTTTATACTTTGGCTATTAAAAAATAGCAGATATGAAAAGCAAACATTCAAACTAAAGTTTAGAGGTTTCATCCCGACAGCAACGATATGAATGGATGAATAGATTTGCTGATAAAAGGAAAGAGCACATCAACACTTCCACAACATATGACAAGCACAATATCACCGAGGATAAAAACGCTTGAGGTATAGGCTCAAATAAAAACGACTACATATAACAAACTATTACACAAGTAGCAGCAGCGGGCAACGAGAACATTGAGAGTGAGTGTATTGTCATTATAGTTTAGGTGTGTTTCTCAAATGGGGGTACGGATACCCCTAGGGATATGCGAAAGAAAATGGGAATATGTACAAAACATTGACAGTCTTTGTGTGAACCTTCTGATTTCACATTTATAAACCAAACTACATCAATAACCTTCAGTAGTACAACTGTTATTGCATAGAAAGCAATGTTTATTTGCCATTATGCTGTTTTATTTTGAACATTTTGGCATTGGAACTGTACTTTTGATGTCAATTATATAAGCAAAATGCTGTAAGCAGGGGAAGGGGGTCAGTATAAGGGGGAACTGCAACCAAAAAGGTTTGAGAACCAGTGGTTTAGGAAATGCAGCCCTAGTGTAGGGAGGGATTCCTCTTGCACTGTTTTCACAAATCACAGATTGGGACGTGGACTAACAAAACAGTTTTTATCCCTATTTTCATAAAATATTTGATGTCCTCAGTAGTATACAGTAATAATACAAACGTGTGAAGATATACAAACGTGTGTGTGTGTCTCTCTCTCTCTCTCTCTCTCTCTCTCTCTCTCTCTCTCTCTCTCTCTCTCTCTCTCAGGAGGGTTTTGACAGCATGGATCCCTTCATCCCAGTGTCGGTTTCCAACTACAGCGAGAAGGAGTTTGAGAGCTGTTACCTGTATTATCTGGACCGCTGCTGGCTACAGCACGCTCACAGTGAGTGTACAGTGACTTTACTGTACTTTACTGTACTTTATTTGTTTATTATGACGGGACAGTACCAGTTGATGAACACAGAAACACGAGTATGAAACACATGAGCACATGTGTAAACTCCTCTAGTCCTGGGGTTTTCAACAGGGGGTCCGGAGCCCCTAGGGTCCTCCAAATCTTTGTGTGATAGCAGCTTTTTTTCTCCCTTTCTATATTAACCACTTGAACGCTAGCGTCCATATTTGGAGAACTTTAGCCAAAAATAGCAGATCTACAAGCTCTGCGAGGCGTTGTGAGCGGGGAAATCTCGCTTTTGCGAATGCCCATCATTTCAACCGGAGGGTTAGCGACTCACTCCACGGACGTTAAGGTTAGGGTGAGGGTTAGAGTAGGGTGTTTGAAAAGATGACATGTAGTAATAGCGACACGCTCCCGTTGTGAGCTTGTAGATCGGCTATTTTCGGCAAAGAGGTTTCGTGTAGAGGAGAAAAGAGCAGACTAAGTACAGAGTGGTAAGTCAAGTTTATTAGGTAATGACGGCCGCTCAAGTGGTTAAGTACCGGTATCTGAAAACTCAAATTGACATGAATCAAAAATAAACTGATGATTGTGCTGTCAAACGATGAAACTATATGGAATCTATGAAAAGGTTGTGGGGGGTCCCTGCTTCATCTCTCGCTCAACTAAGGGGTTCTTGGCCTGAAAACGTTGATGACCCCTGCTCTAGTCCTCAGACATTAAACACTAAACAATACTGACATAACAAGACCTAAGAGGGTTAGAGGACAGCATAGTGCAAGAAACACAAATGCACGATACATTTCAAAAACAGTAAAATAAGAAAATGGAAAATAAGAAAAGATTAAGACTATTACTAGGGCAGACCTACTCTATTGTGGACTGATAAGTCATACAAGACTGATTGCTTTTGAACCACTGTTTCAATTGTCCTCTGAAAGCTGTGAATGTGGGCATTTCAGGGAGCTCATTCCAGGTACAAATAATTACAGTATAAGGTATAAGCGATTCATCAGACAGATTTGGCAATATAAAACGTATTACATAACAGCAACAGTAAACACACCAGCAATGATGCTAATTTCAGTCTTAATTTCAGTTCTAAGTATTTGGCAATATAAAACGTATTACATAACAGCAACAGTAAACACACCAGCAATGATGCTAATTTCAGTCTTAATTTCAGTTCTAAGTTATATTACAAACGGAAAACAGAACAGGTACAAAACCTACCTACTTATGTACGTAGTAAGTTATAGGCAAAATGCACTATTAAAGGAGACATCCAGACCAAAACACTTATAGGGTTAAATCTGCCTTTTATCATACCCCTTCATACCTGCTTTAGTCGATTTTTTTCATAGCTGCCCCTGTTGCTAGATTTCGGCTGCCCCTGTTGCTAGATTTCGCAGGCTCTCTCATAACTAACACAGTGGATTGTCCTTAGGCTAGTGCGGTCATTTCTTTAGCTTCAAAGTTAGTATTTTTTTATTGGATTGTGTTTACACAACGTCCTGAGATCAACCAAACCGCTGTTTTGACCTCACAGGCACCCTTACTTGTCAAACGGCTTCTGCTCTGCACCAGAGCAGGGAGAGGAGAGGCTAGAAAGGGAGGGAGGGAGGGGTCTGTTTGACAAGTAAGGGTGCCTGTGAGGTCAAAACAGCGGTGTGGTTCGTCTCAGGACGTTGTGTAAACACAATCCAATAAAAAAATACTAACTTTGAAGCTAAAGAAATGACCGCACTAGCCTAAGGACAATCCACTGTGTTAGTTATGAGAGAGCCTGCGAAATCTAGCAACAGGGGCAGCCGAAATCTAGCAACAGGGGCAGCTATGAAAAAAATCGACTAAAGCAGGTATGAAGGGGTATGATAAAAGGCAGATTTAACCCTATATGTGTTTTGGTCTGGATGTCTCCTTTAATGACAACTATTTTCACAATACGTTATCAGATAAATCACAGGATAGATTATAAATAGATGCAGGATTGGTTAACAACTTAAGTAACCATTTTTAAAGCTTGTGCTCAAAGGATTCAAAAGCATGACAATCTCTTATGGACAATGGGGAATTATTCCACATTGTCAGGGTTCATCGCCATGTTGTCTTGTGGTGGAGATTTTTGTCAAAATTCAATTTTTTCCACAGACATAGAAAATGAGTGGGAAATAATATTACCAGAAATATATACTGCAGATGGCCCTGAATGACCGGAACTCTCAAGAGTTATGGTGGTCCACTAGTACTAGTGAACTCTAGTGGAGACTTGAACATTCAGTAATTGTGTATTATTATGATCAAAATAAGAACATTATAATGTCTGTGAACAGATAATCTAAGGCCAAGTCTTTGCCATGGACACATTTGTCCATGTATGGACATATCGATGACCCCTGCACGTCGTATTTTAGTCCCACTGAATCGTTTTGTGTGTTTTTTCTTTTTTTCAGGTCGAACAGAAGAAGGAAAGAAAGAACTCATCTTTCTGAGCAATAGAAACCCTGCTTCTCTGGAGAGACTGTGTGCATTCATCTGAACACACACACACACACACACACACACACACACACACACACACACACACACACACAGATATCCTAAAATGTGTCCCTCTAACGTAACTTATGAATGTTTAATGATAATTGTCTCTTTCATAATAAAATGTCCCACAAAAGAAGAATACTGTCTTCTGGTTTATTGAAATAACGAATGTTTACGGATGGATTGTCGAGTTTGATAACAAACATGCTTATTTGTGTACAGTTGACTCACTGTAAGGTTCAATGATGATCGTAGGATAAGCCTACAGTCAAATATTTCCTCTTCCACGGGAAGTTTTACTGTTGTTTTGTCTATTTTGATGCTATGGGCCTGTTCTAAGCTGAGCCCTTCAAGTTTGTTACATTATTAATACGTAGCGACATATTCATATTCCTGAGACAATAATTTGACGACCAGGTCATCATCGGTCAGTTGGAGATTCCGTAGGAAACTCTTTGCCGGTCATTAAATTATTGCCTGAATGTGGAGGGGGGAAAAATCTCCATTAATTCAATGCTTCATAGGGTGTGTAATTGATAGAAGTAATTTTTGCGGTGAATTACTCCTTTAGAACGGGTACACATTATATTGTGTGTCATAATTTTATGCTTTAACTATTGAAAAATAGCAGATATACAAGCTCACAGCGCGGCACCGAGTGCCGCGCTGTGAGCTTGTAGATCTGCTATTTTTGAAAAATAGTGAAAATTCGAATTTTGACCCGATTCTATAAGTGTCTTTTGAATCCTTTTTAAGGTTTTTTGAAAAACCCAGGTTTCCATGTCAGCAATCTGGACAGCCATCGTCAAACAAAAGGTCCTTTTCACTTAAATGGAGCTCAGTTAGTCTGTTCTTGAGAGACTAACTATGTCAGTGGTTTTCATGTGAAGGACCCCCAAAATGATATGTATTTGGATACGGACCTCCATCTCAAAATATTTAGTTCCAGGGACCACCCCAGAAGCAAAGTTTTAGTTACAAACGTTCGCTTTAAAAATACATATATTCAAAGATTTGCACACATTTTCACGACTTTTTCAAAAATAGCAGATCTACAAGCTCGCAGCGCGGCACTCGGTGCCGCGCTGCGAGCTTGTAGATCTGCTATTTTTCACTGGTTAAAGCATTCAATAATTCTAGGCCTAAATGGGTTAAGAAGAAATGACACGACTCCATGTCGAGGCAGGGAGAGAGCTGCAGTGTGTGTGTGGTGTTGGTTTCATAATCTGTTATAAGCCCTTTCTTTGTAGAATTTCTGAAATATATCCAAACTATGACAATCTGTGGTCTTGTGACACATAGTCTTGACATCAACAGGGGATCATTCATGGGCAAATATCTTGGATACAATTTGGAATGTTTGACATAAATAATATATCATTTTCCAGGAAGATTTAATATGATTCATGTGGAAAGACCTTTGGAGTTTGTACCGAATTGAGCTGAAATTTCTATCACAGCCTTTAAGTCTACAAACCTACAGGATGTGATGCGTTGTGAACTTTTGAGCTTGTAGATTGTCTATTTCCAATAGTATACAACCAGGCACTCGTCTCTGCCTGTTTATTTTGACATGTGTCATAACTATTTCTCTGTGCTTTATTTGATAGTTCTTTTACATTTCATATTGAGGTTTCTCACACTATTTGAGTTTGAGATCACTTATTCAAATGGTATCATCACCTATCTGTAGCCTATATTTTGTATATGTGTTACTACTACTTGTTAGCACTTTTTTTTACAGGCACACTTTTTATTTTACTCTGATGTCTATGTGTCTGTTGTTTAGCTCGCTTATTTTTATAACTTTATGTCTGTAGTGTGCACACGGCCTAAGAGGGGATTTGGAACCCAGGGGGTCCCTGGACCCCAGTTTAAGGACCACTGTACTAATATATATTTGAACATCTTCAATAAAGTTGTTCATAAAAAGAGCATTATGCCATGCATGCCACATTATGCTACACAGAGCTGCCTCCTGGCGCCATCTGGTGGCTGACGAGACACACTGCATGCTCACATGACCTCCACGTCCTGCATGCTGTTCACGTGACCATCATGTCCAGGTCACATGACCACAACACAGCAGCTTCCTCTAAAGTCAGAGAACTTTACTCCTAGAATACATAACACACTACTCGGTGCTTTAAACCAGGACACAATGACACATAAACACATGGACTTCAACCATGTAAAACCTTGATCTACTTCACATGACAGAAGCTCAAAAGGTAACGTTCTTCTCACCTTACTTTGTAGCCTGTTTTTGTAAATGCAATGTGTCTGTCAGCAAAAGTGTTCGACCTGTGTGTGTGTGTGTGTGTGTGTGTGTGTGTGTGTGTGTGCGTGCATGCGTGTGTGCGTGCGTGCGTGTGTGTTGTTGACGTGCATCATTTTGATCATTATTCATGTGAATAATACCAATGTAAATCATTATTATATTTATTCATGTCAATGATTATTATTCATGTCATTATTGATGTGAGTGTAATCAGACAGAGGCTTTGTTAGAATATAATAGTAGGCCTAACAGCTGACTGTATTGCACGTTAAAAGGGTATTTCACCTGATACACTTCTGGGGTAATTTTAAAGTCTATCCAGGCTTTTGTTACCACCCCAGACAGTTTTTAATTGCTTGATTAAACATTTAGATTAGAATGATAATTTAGGCTATTTGATATTAATTTGATCAGACACGCCCTTTGAACGCATTGAACTTCAAACTCTGGCCATGGATCTTCAAACTCAATTTTAACCCTTTCATAAAAAATAATAAAAAAAGAAATGTAAAAAACATAGCCCTCTCATACATTAGAAGGAGGAAATATCAGTTAGTCTGGCTGCCAACTTAGCATTTATGGCATAGGTATGTTATTTGGTATATCGTTTTTTGTATTGGCCTAAAATATTAAAAATATATATATATATTCAAGTCATAAATCCACCTGCTGACCGCCTGTCAGCATTGAGCAATTTCTTTTATAGGGGGTAAAAGTTTGGGCCCATCACTTACTATACACTATACTATACTAACATGTTTACACTTTACATTCTACACCAGTAAGACTCCCTAATCGGGAGATAAGCGACCAGCGTGATTTTAGGTCCAAAAATGTGTTAAAGAAATCGGCCTGATGGTGGCGCTATATGGGACAGACCCATGTTGATGAGATGAGTGTAGACATACTGTGTAGCGATTTGTGTGATTTTAGGGCAAAAACTGTAGGAGCAGTGTTCAAAAATGTGTTTTAAAAAATGGGCCTGAAGGTGGCGCTATATGGGACAGATCCATGTTGAAGACATGAGTGTAGACTTACCGTGTACCGATTTGCGGCACAAATTAGGGCACAAAGTGTAGGAGCTCTGTTCGTAAATGTGTTTTGCAAGAACCGGCCTCATGATGGCGCTAGAAGAGGGGCATGTGAGAAAAGAGGAGATCCATGTTGATGAGATGTGTGTGTAGACATCTCTTTGTCTGCGGCAGAGCAACGCAGTGAGCAGCCGATTTGGGGGGCGTCATTTGGTAGTTTTTTAGCTTTTTGGCGGGGGTCCCTGGGGGTCCCTGGAGCTGGTGGGGTCCCTGGAAGGGTGGAGGTTGTGGATTGGCAGACAAGGATTGTGTGTGGAAAATTTCACATGGATAGGGGCAACAATGTCATTTCATGTTGTTGTTTAGCTTTTTGGCGGGGGGTCCCTGGGGGTCCCTGGAGCTGCGGGGGTCCCTGAAAGGGTGGAGGTTGTGGATTGCCAGACAAGGAGTGTGTGTGGAAAATTTCACATGGATAGGGGCAACGATGGCGGAGATATGAGTAGGGCAAAAGTGTGACGTGACAGACAGACTGACTGACGGACTGACTGACGGACAGACAGACAGGCGTTGGAGGTTTTGATAGTAACTGCGACCTGACGGTCGCAACTAGTTCAGCACACTCATAATGATTCAAACGTGTTTCTTAGTTATATGTTACTCAAGTTCATTAGTTAGTTCACTATGAATACATTGCAGCACATTGTTTTGATCAGCTTCATTCCGATTTTGTTGTACGCTCAAACCCTGTTTTTCTCCAACCACCCTTGGACAAACCCAGCCACCTTCCCTTTCCCAGTGGTTAGTTCTGCTTTTCTCCATTCACGCTCGGTCAAGTGTAGTCACGTTCCCCTTTCTCGTTCCCCCTATTTTTATAATGTTTATTATTGATTGTTATCAGGAATTTACCGTAGAATTAGGTGTGGGCGATACATCCGGCTATTCTGACGGTTGGGATCACGATTACGTCACACTCTGCTCGGCTCGGCTCGGCTGTGTCACCGGAACTGACGCCCACCCTCTGCGCCTACCTATAGGGCAGGGGTTTTCAAAGTGGGTGACGGAGCACCCTGGGGTGCCGTGACAGCAGTCCAGGGGTGCCGCGTGATAAATTGATAATATTTGGAATTTATTTGGACACTTAAAACAATATTTAGTATCATTTTAAACTTGAAGTACAGTTATTTTCAGTCAGTTCTGACCAAAATGGCTATTATCTCAACGTTTTCCTCGTAACATAATCGCTAAAATATGGCATAAATTTAAGGTATTGGGAGTGAAAATGACGAATATAATGTAGGGGTACCTCGGTCGGATGAAAATAATATTTATAGGGGTGCCCTGAGACAAAAATCTTTGGGAACCCCTGCTATAGGTTACAGGTGTGGTACTTAATTTCTAAGTACAAATTGTGCCTCATCGAAGGTTCAGGTGGGCGTCAGTTCCGGCGACACAGCCGAGCCGAGCCAAGAGCCGAGCCGAGTGTGACGTAATCGTGATCCCAACCGCCAGAATAGCCAAATATGTCCCATACCTAATTCTACAGTAAATTCCCGCGGTAACAGGTGGATAACAATCAACGATAGACAATGTAAAGGTTCAGGTTGTTTTGTTGACAGTGAGCTAAAACGTTTTCATGTAAACACGTTTATTTTGGGTGAACGTGACACTTTAATGTACCGGTACATGGACTCCTCAGGATATTTCACAGATGAACACAGCTGAAGGTAATCGTGTTAATTATGTCATCTATAATACAGTATCTGACTTAAAGTCCTGTTCGCAATTTGGTGTTAGGGGAGTTTCTCACCTGAACTGAGTCAGTGGGTCCCTAGACATGAAAAATCACAGAGGTGCTCGTCCGCCATAGTGCCAGGAATGGCGCAATGGCCAAATCAAATATGGCTGCCATCGGCTATGATGAAAATCCAACTTTTCTGTTTCTGGGTGTATATGCACATGTAATACCTCTATTTGGACTAATTGTGGTGTGGGGAATTCATTTCTGATATTGTTTTGACCATTTTGGGCGATTTGGACCTCAAAAGGTCATGGTCAAGGTCATTTTGCTATTCCGAAGACCGTGGGCCATAACTTGGCCATTGTTAGGAGTAAAAACAGGTGCAGTAGGTCTAAATCAACTAATGCTGACATGTATAATTCATTTCTGACATTGTTTTGACCATTAAGGATCATCTTGTCTTTGAAATATCAATGTCAATGACATTTTTCAAAAACGATTTTGTTCATTACTTGCACTTTTATAGTATTTTGTGTAAGTTTGTTACTATTTTATAGTAAGTTTGTTTTGTTTATAACAAAAGACATACTAGTGAGAAATACAACAAGTAAGCATCCACATTTAACTTTAAATTGGGGTTTAAAATGGGTGTTTAAATGAGCAAATAAGACTATTTACGAATAAAAGTGACAAATAAAATTACACAACAAAATCACACACACAATTAAATAACAATTTCCCTCAAAGTGCACCATATTGGGATTGTGTGCATGCAAGTTAGTATGAGGTGTTTTTACAGGATTGATTTGGCATTGTTCCATGGCAAAATATGATGCACAGAACTCCATCAGTGTCGAGTGTCTTGCTTCAGACATGGCAGGTGTGTACTAAAGTCAAAGTGCTCCTTCCATCCATCAGAGCTTGACATTGACTTTTTGAGGCAGTTGTCCTTTGGACAAGTATATTTCCCATTCACTTGTCCGGAGACAAAAGTCACTTGTCCGGATAAAAATTTCATACATTGAAATAATAACAAAAGGACGGCTAATGACCCCCCTTGCTCCCTCCACTCCATAGTATGGGCACTTGTCCCGGACAACAGGACAAGCCTTTATGTCATGCCCTGTTCCATGTTCTATTGGTTCTAGTCTTTCCTCAGGTTCCTTGGCTGTTCAAGCAGGTGGCAAGAAATGCGCTAGAAAGGTGCCTTGTTGGTCTCAGCAGTTGTACTTCTCTGCTACCAATACTGTGTCTTGTTCTGTCAAGGTCTTTGCCTCTCCAAAGTTTGTTAGACATTGTACTCGGTCAGAAGCCATAACTACATGTTTAATCCTCACCTGGCCCATGCAGTCATCTCCTGTCTCCAAGGCATATGTGCCTTGATCACTGTCTTGGCTAGTGGTGCTCCAAGATGAGACTGCTTGATGCAGTGCAAGTGAGTCTCACCAGTGCCATACTGCTGCCAGATCTCCTTCATCCCCAGTGCTTGGAAATATGGGGTGTAGTATAGCAGTAATGTGAAGGAGACAACAACTCTCTGGGGTCCGCTCATAGTTCCGACATCCCATTATTCTGACCATTAGGTTAGTGAAGGTTAGGGATAGGCTTAGTTATAATGGAGGCTGTACATGCACCAGGTGTCAGCCTCCTTAATCCTATTCAAGATGTCTGGGATCTCTTCTCCACTAGCAACATCATCAACAGAGACAACAGAGCTGATAATGGTAAATGGACTGCATTTACAGTATATAGCGCTCTTCTCCAAAGCGCTGTACAATGTATTTCACATTCACCCATTAACACACACATTCACACATACATTCACACCAAGAAACCATGCAAGGTGCTCATCGGGAGCAGTTAGGGGTTCAGTGTCTTGCTTAAGCACACTTCGACAAATAAGCAGGAGGAGACATAAATCGACCCTGGAACCTTCAGATTCCAAGGCAGCCGTTCTACCTACATCGCCACAAGCTTGAATGGCCACCATATTCCGAACACACAGCTGGAGAGCTGTTTGTTCACCTCAGACACCCAGAATGTGTAAAGTTGATGAGGGATGGGTGCGTCTATCGACTCTGTTATCTCTGATGATGATGAGTGGCTCCCTGCAAAAGGGGCTGGAGGTGAAGAGATCCCAAAGATTGAACTAGATTGAGGAGGCTGTCACCAAGCTGCTGGTACATGTGGAGTCAACTGGCCCTATTATAACTAAACCTACCCATAACCCTAACCTAATGGAGGGAATAATGGGTCGCCAGGATTATGAGTGGACCCCAGAGAGTTGTCGTAGTGATACTTCCAAGCACTGGGGATTAAGTAGATCTGGTAGCAGTATGGCACTAGGTGTGCAGCGGCACATGCTTCTACAGCATCAAGCAGTCTCTCATCTTGGAGCACCACTAGCCAAGACAGTGATCAGGGGACATTATGCCTTGGAAACTGGAGATGACTGCATGGGCCAGGTGGGGACTAAGCATGCAGCTATGGCTTCTGACCGAATACAATATCTAACAAACTTTGGAGAGGCAAAGACCTTGACAGAACAAGACAGCATTGGTAGCAGAGAAGTACAACTGCTGCCTGAGACCAACAAGGCACCTTTCTAGTGCATGTCTTGCCACCTGCTTGCAACAGCCAAGGAACCTGAGGAAAGACTAGAACCAATGGAACATGGACGGATGCAAGGAACACTTCGACTCTCGAGGATATGGCTGCCTTGCTGAATACATCCTGTAAAAACACATCATACTAACTTGGATGCACACAATCCCAATATGGTGCACTTTGGAAATTGTTATTTAATTTTGTGTGTGCTTTTGTTGTGTGATTTTATTTGTCACTTTTATTCGTAAATAGTCTTATTTGCTCATTTAAACACCCATTTAAAACCCCCCTTTAAAGTTAAATGTGGATGTTTACTTGTTGTATTTCCCACTAGTATGTCTTTTGTTATAAACAAAACAAACTTACTATAAAATAGTAACAAACTTACAAAAAATACTATAAAAGTGCAAGTAATGAACAAAATCGTTTTTAGAAAATGGCATTGACATTGATATTTCAAAGACAAGATGATCCTTAATGGTCAAAACAATGTCAGAAATGAATTATACATGTCAGCATTAGTTGATTTAGACCTACTGCACCTGTTTTTACTCCTAACAATGGCCAAGTTATGGCCCACGGTCTTCGGAATAGCAAAATGACCTTGACCATGACCTTTTGAGGTCCAAATCGCCCAAAATGGTCAAAACAATATCAGAAATGAATTCCTCACACCCCAATTAGTCCAAATGGAGGTATTACACGTGCATATACACCCAGAAACAGAAAAGTTAGATTTTCATCATAGGCGATTGGTGGCCATATTTGATTTGGCCATTGCGCCATTCCTGGCACTATGGCGGACGAGCACCTCTGTGATTATTCATGTCTAGGGACCCACTGACTCAGTTCAGGTGAGAAACTCCCCTAACACCAAATTGCGAACAGGACTTTAAGTCAGATACTGGATTACTAGGTGTTTCTGTGTGTCAGCATGAAGTGCTGTTTACCTGTCAAAATTGTCACTTTTTAGTTTATAAAACCATGCAGTTAGGGCTGCCACGATATGACATTTTACGTGACGATTAATTGTCACTCAAATAATTGGCGATTAACGATTTAATTGTGTTTTTGTCGTTGATAATTACATTTCTGTTTGGCTTTTAGGCTTTGAAGTTGTACATGGTAGATATGACACATAACCTAAATATACAAAGAAATTACTGACATATTTGACAACTTACTACTTAAAAAATAACTTTGATAGTGGAAATAGCCGATCTACAAGCTCACAACGCGTCGCGATGCGACGCGTTGTGAGCTTGTAGATCTGCTATTTCCACTATGTTTGACTTTTTTCCTATTTTTTTAACATGGAAACGAATTATGACGATTATGAAAAATAATCGCGATTATGTAAAATAATCGCGATTAGACGATTATGTAATAATTGTGACAGCCCTACATGCAGAGCTGGATCCAGAGCATGTCAGGCCCAGGAGGGGCCCAAAGTGCAGGGAGGCTCTCTAGAACAGAGGTATTCAAATACAAATCTTAAAGATCCACAGTTCCTTTTTTCCTCTTTTTTTTTTTTTTTTTTACTTCAACGATGCTCGCGGAACTCGGCTCTGCCTCGTTCCTGACCGCATCACTGGCATGCCAATAATCACGGTGAAATCACAATAATCACGGTAAAGCACACCCTCTCGTCTTGTGTAATGTTGCTTCTTTGAGGTCTACACACGTTACAGGAACAGCGCTGAATCAGTTTGATATCGGGACATCACTTCCCCTTTGCAGGCGTATTAAAAGCTGTAACCCTGCACAGTGTTTCAGTTGAACTCACATCATGCATCTGCTCTTACTGATCACTGGGCTTAATATGCTTTTCCCCAATGGTAAGTCGTGCGTGCGTGCGTGCGTGCGTGCGTGCGTGCGTGCGTGCGTGCATGCGTGCATCTGTGTGTGCGTCTGTGTGTTTGTATTGTATGTAATGTTTTATTCATTTTCAATTTTGCATCAACATCAAACCAACTAACTGGCTGGCTGGCTGGTGTTATGTTAAGTTTTGTTTACCTGCTGAGAAATGAAAATTAGTTTACCTCTGGGTGTTAAATGGTCGTCCACAATAACACATACTGTATAACTATAATAGCGAGGCAGATAAAGTGCATATTACAGGTGAATCGTTCACTTGCGGATACAAGCACCAAAATTGGCACACATACTCATTAGGCATTGCTCTTTTCAGAAAACCATCTGGCCAAAAAAAAAATCAAGATGGCGGCCAATTTTCATGATGGCCGCCATTGAATATACAGTAATCTTGCATTCCGCAATAAAATCCCATAGACTTGTCCTATTTGAATAATTTTGGTGTCAAATCATACATTTATCACTATGTAGAATCCAAATTTGGACCCATGGACTTACTCAATGGCTTCCTTGTACCATATATCAGTCCCGGAATCTTAATATTCTGCTAATAGTGTGGTGCGATGCGTCCAAAAAACAGCTCCCGTAGGATTTTTGTGCTAAAATTGATCTTTTTGCAGATCCTGGTTCTATAGAGTCCAAACTATGAGAAAATGATGGGTGTCAACTTTTCCGGACCCCCACCCCCTTTCTGGGGGTCATCTAGTTTGGGACCTGCATGCCAGAACAGTACGCCAGCCAGTTAATGTCCAATTTTCTTAATATTAGGGTTGTTTTGTAGGTTTTAAAACATTCTGAGTTCATTTATTACACTTTTGAAGCAGCCAGAATAAGCTTTCTGACTTTTGGTTGGGGTCTTTCCTCACCTGGGACCCCCCCAGATGGACCCCTGAGCCTATCTCAGTACTTGCTCTGCTCCTGCTCCAGAACAATGTCATATTAGATCATAATTGAAGCATAAACTTTTTTTCTGAAAACAAAAAAAAAGTAGTAACAAATACCAGGGGTCTTCCACAGGGGCTTCGGGACCCCTGGGGGTCCTCGGAGTTACTACCTAGTGTGATAAGAAGTGTACTTCTAAGGATTTCTTTGCTAAAATGTATTTTTTTTACTGCTTTGGCATTTATAGGGACCAAACTGTCAGAAAATGATGGGTGTCAGATTTTCCTGACCCCAGCCCTTTTTCTGGGGGGTCATCTATGTTAGGACCTCACAGAACAGTATGTCAGCCAGTTAATGTCCAATTCTCATAATATTAGAGTTGTTTTGAAGGTTTTAAAACATTCTAAGTTCATATATTGCACTTTTGAAGCAGCCAGAATAACCTTTATGACTTTTGGTGGGGGTCTCTCCTCACCTGGGACCCCCGGAATGACCCCTGAGCCTATCTCAGTACAGTCCTTGCTCTGCTCCTGCTCCAGAACAATTAGATCATACTTGAAGCATAAAAGCTTTTGTACCTGTACCTGGGCTCTGTAGCTAATACCAGGGGTCTTCCACAGGGTCCGGGACCCCCAGGTGTCCTCAGCGTTACTACAGGGGGCCATCCAAACGGCTGTTTACCCATATATGGAGACCCCCTGGTACCCATATATGGAGGTCCATGTACTGTATATGGAGATATGCTGTGAGAGCCCAAACATGCTTACTCAGTTATTTGTTATGTGAAAGTACTATGATGTCCATGACAACTGACAACATACCCTTTTATGCCCATACATGGAGATCCCTGTCTGTAGAACCAGTCACACAGATATGGGCTGTCTTGGCCATCTGTCTTGGCCATATATGGATTCTGTTAGTGTGGTATGTGGCCAATGTGTCCTCCATATATGGGCATTCCCATATGAAGTCCTGTTAGATATGGGCTTAATATTGAAGACATCAGGGAACTCCAAATATGGACCTTGTCATACATCTTGAATCTATGACCTCAGCATCAAAGGCTGGATTGGGGTATGTCCCTGTGACAAACTATTATCATGTCCACTAGGGGTACTTAATGTACATCAAGCAGCCTCACAGAAACAGGACATAGACTCCTGCCCTATGAGCCTCAGGGCTGGGCAGTGGGTTGCCTTTGGCCAAAGACAGAACTTAAAGTGGATTCTGTTCATGACCTGTGTTGCACTCTTGCAGAAAAGAGCAAAGGGATGCTCTTCTTCCATGCCTTCACTGGTTGTTTCAGTATTCCGCGTAAAGGGGAAGAAGTCTGCGTGGCAAACCTGGAATGTTTGTGATGAGGCTTCTGGTGTCTTCAGCAAACTCAGCCATTACCCACCTGTAGTGGATGATGAAGACCTGAAAACCTTGGAGAAGTTTGTGGTCATGATGTACGACCGATCCAGCACAGCTGAAGGTGTCAATGATGCGAGGTTGGACTTGTTTGCTCGGAAGCAGAGGCCATACGAAGCCATTCCTCCAACGCAAGCAGCACTGAAGCAACATGTGAAGCGCGCTTCCTATCAAGCGGCCTGCATCTGGAGTCAGTCAACAGTATGTCAACCAGAAATGCAGACTCCTGACAACTGGGGCTGGACCAAGAAAGGAGATCTGTGGCAGATTGATTGGACTGAGCTCCCACCCATTGCAGAGAGTTGCCAGCAGCTGACCAAGTGTGGATGCAAGTTGGAATGCTGCAGTCGATGCAAATGCTACCACTTTGGTCTGACCTGCACGGCACTGTGCAGCTGCAGGTGCGAGGTTTAGAAGCGTTGTAGTATAGGCCTACTATACTATTGTACTATACTGCCTAGGCCCTAGAAAGAAAAAAAAAAAGAAAAGACAAAAAAAAAACTACCTCCTGCCTCGACGGGATCATCACCTTATCGTGGTGAGGCAGTTTGCGTGTCTCCATGACCCCCAGAGCTATGTCGGCAGGAGTCTTGTACTCCTGTACTCCTGGCAGGGTTACCCAAGTCGAAAAGGTCGAAGAATAGAGACTAGACAAAGAGTGATCCCACGGCGCTATTATATCTACCATGCATTTTAGCCGCGTCAGCCGCTGTGCATTGAAATCCGCTCTGTTGAGTTACTACATTACTACATTACCCCCCCCCCCCCCCCCCCACACACACACACACACACACACACACACACACACACACACACATACACACTATAAACCTCTAACAATACTAAGATATACACTACCACCCATTTTATCCGAGTCAGACATAACACAAACCTCTAATTTAGCAGAATATTAGGATTCCGGGACTGATATATGGTACAAGGAAGCCAGTGAGTAAGTCCATGGGTCCAAATTTGGATTCTACATAGTGAAAAATGTATGATTTGACACCAAGATCATTCAAATAGGACAGGTCTATGGTATTTTATGGCGGCCATCTTGAAAAATGGCCGCCATCTTGAAATTTGATTTGGCCAGATGGTTTTATGAAAAGAGCAATCCCTAAGGAGTATGTGTGCCAATTTTGGTGCTTGTATCCGCAAGTGAACGATTATTTCTGTTATCTGCCCGGCTATAAAGATATCTATGATGTGAACGAATGTGAACATTCTGATGGATTTGGATTGTATGAGGTCATCGATCTTTATGATCCATTTTGTTTTCCACTGACATTGTCGTTATACTTGTGTTGTGGATTCTTACACCCAATTCAGTTACAGTAATTGTTTGAAACAGCCTAAATGGTAAATACATTTGTATAGAGGCTTTATACAAAGTGCTTGACAATGTTCAAGGTTCAAGGTTGCACTTTATTGTTATAATAAAGTAATAAAGCATCGCCTCGAGGAATTCAGGCAATGCAGCAGAATAAATAATAACAACAGCAGAGTAAAAATAACGTAGAAAGATTAAAGGAAAGCAAAGAGAAAGGAGAGAATAAAAAGAGCATCGTCAAAATGTACATGTGCATAAAAGTTTAGTATATTGTAGACACCAACAGAATATTGCATGCATTAAATTCACACACACACACACACACACACACACACACACACACACACACACACACGGTAAAAGAAACTAAAGCGGAACACACTGGATGCGGATGCGGTGCGGAAGCGACGCGTAAAAAAATTCAGCGCGGTGAACATGTTCTCCCATGGTTCTCCCCACTGGGGGAAATGGATGTGCTGTGTGGCAGCGCGCCGCATCCAGTTGGGGTTACTGCGCGGCACTTCACGTGCGTCGATAGCGTGACGCGACGCTGCGCAGCCGCCCGTGTCCAGTGTGTGCTCCCCTTATGCAAGGCACCAACCTGCTCATTAGGAGCAGTTAGGGGTTCGACACTAACCCAGCGGGATCAAAACCACAGCCTTTCCATTCTCAGGAGACTCCCCTCCCCTTTTTTATTAATTATTGTTCTGGGTTTGGACGGCCCCAAAACTTGCAGACTGTGTCAATTTATTCAAATGTCTCAAAATATCTGTGTGTGCATTTCATACGTATTGTATATTCATTGACAGTGAACACATATTTAATTCATGTTAATTTTCAAATACACATTATTTCAGTGTGGTCACATATTTTGAAAACGTATACTTTTAACTCCACATAAACATACAGTACTAGTACTGTATACTGTATTAATTAAAACAATCATCTTCTCTGCAAACATCTAAATCATTCTAGTTTGTGAGTCATGTAGCCTACCAGGGGTGAGATGCCATGGGCTCTTTTTTTCAAGCTGCATGTACACACGCCCCACATGCACGCACACACGACATGCGCGTGCACGCACGTCGTCAAATTGTGTGACGCAAGTTGTGTGCACGAACACTTCAGTCCCCCTACCTGGCTAGCTGCTTTGCATAACAATACTCGGGTAGGCAGTTCTCACCTACTTCCTCATTTACACTTGTACACGGCCAGCAGCACGTTCGCCTTGCATTCTTTGCAGACATGTAGCTCCTTTCGGAACCTCTCCCTCCGCTATGCAGCTCCGAGATAAGCTTCCCCACTCTTGTGATCCACTCTTGTGATCCACAATCGTTTGCGTCGCGGGGAAGCTCAGCCGTTCGCGAAAACTTACCTTTTGTGAACATCTCATCTGTTTACTTCACAAGAGTGGAAGAAAAACGAAGCAGTGTTGTTTTGTCAGAGCTGCGTGCATAGCGGAGGGAGAGTTCCGAAAGTGTCTATGATTGTAAAGTAAAGTCAATGTAATATATGTAAAGGTATTTTATATTTTATATAAAGAAATTAGGGCTGGGATGCGATTAAATATTTTAATCTAATTAATTACAGGCTCTGTGATTAATTAATCGCAATTAATCGCATTTTAATCGCACATCGATATTTGACCTGAGAAGCATTGTTTTTCAAGTAAAACACATTTTGTTGTACGAGTGAATCAACGAGTGAGTTTTTTAAATCTAAATTTCGCATCCACTGGGCCAAGCAAAGCGCTCTGATCGGCTACTTCTCCCTTTGCGTTTGTTGTCTCTTCTTGGTTGGTGCATCACTATGATCGGTATGCCCGAAACTGAAGGTTCTGTGGTGCAAAAACTAAGTGCGATTAAAATGCGTTAATTTTTTTAATCGCGTTAATTTTCTGTAATTAATTAATCGCAATTAATCAGTTAAAGTCCCAGCCTTAAAAGAAATACATTAATTGAAACACATTAATTGAAACTAATTAACAATGTAACTAAATAATAAGAAATATAATTAGGCTACATAAAAAATGTTGTGATGTTGAATACAGTATTTCAACTAGTACCGCGTGGCAGGCATGCGTGCACACATGCGCGTGCATGCGCGCGCGTACGTGACGTGCACGTGACGTCATGAATTTAGAGGGGCACCACTTCTAAAATCCATATCACACCACTGTAGCCTACACTGTACGGCAGACCTGGGCATTGTACGGCCCGGGGGCCGTATGCGGCCCTTTGGTTCACTCTGACTGGCCCGTGTAGGGTTAATGGCAAATGACAAAATAAACACATTCTAATTTTACCTCATGAATGGAGCACATCTTGCGGGGAGCACTGCCTTTTGGCCCGGCCCTCCACAATATTTTCTGTTGTTCATGTGGCCCCATGGAAAAGATTATTGCCCACCCCTGCTATAAAGGAAAAAAACACCCCCAAAAAATCTGCTTTAAGTAGCATGTGAGGGGTCAAACTAGGGGTTTAAAATTCTGAATCCATTGCAAGCATTTGTTTTGCATGCAAAACCTTCCTTGGGCTTAAAAAGCCCCCCACGAAATACCTATGAATAAATGCTAAGTAAATGCTAAGTTGGCAGCCGGACTAAGTCACCAGAACCAGG
Source organism: Nannobrachium achirus (assembly GCF_963921795.1). Taxonomy (NCBI): domain Eukaryota; kingdom Metazoa; phylum Chordata; class Actinopteri; order Myctophiformes; family Myctophidae; genus Nannobrachium; species Nannobrachium achirus. The sequence goes on along the minus strand of NC_137811.1, from coordinate 13,249,855 downwards.
GACCAGTGTGTTTTTTTGTTGTTGTTTTAACCATGTTAGATTCAGTTTGAAATTCAGTGGTCTTATGGGGCTGTGTCTCAGATTGAATATCAAATATAAAAAAAAAACATTGAATCAAGCAACTTAAAAAACTGTCTGGGTTAAACAGAAAAAAGCCAGCAATGTTAAAATGACCCCAGAAGTGAAACAGCGTACCGCTTTAAGACCAGGAATTAAGACTAAACAATGTTTATGGAAAAATTACCAATACCAGATTAGATTTCAGCATTCATGTAGTACTGTACTCATGAGTTCCTACTGCCCCCTGTAGAGAAAATGATGTCATTACAAGCAGCACTTCTTTTGGTCGCCTTCACAACTGGACTGACCACAGGTAACACATTAACATCACACACGCACGCACGCACATTATACAATGTAATTATACTAGTAAGACACCTTACTGACATGCGACCTCGCCCTAAAGGGTTGTGCCAATTCTTGGCCATCTTGATGTATATGGGACCAGTTACTCATACTGTATATGGAGATATACAGTATGATAGTCAATAATGTTATGTCAAATGATGTCCATATATGGGCATTACCAAATATGGCCATTCCCAGATATTTATATCATGTCATTATTAGATTTTAAGAGGTTTAACAATGGGTGAAGTGCTTCTTTAAAGTTAACAATGGAGCTAATTGACTCGAGGCTTGCAGTTCTCCTTCTCCTTCTCACCCATTCTCCTTTTGCACAAAGTAGTGCAATACAAGATAGAGGGCGCCAGATCCCTTTGAGTCACACCCTACCACTACTTCCTGTTCATCCACAGAGCATTGATTCTAGTTGTTTTCTCCATTAGATTAAAGTGCTTTCTTTTAACCTTTTTCAACTTTTATTACTTGTCAAAATACATTTTATTTGTCTGCCTCATCTTTTTACCATCCCAAGTAATAAAAGTTGAAAAAAATGTGAAAATAAATCTAATGGAGAAAATGACTAGAATCAATGCTCTGTGGATGAACAGGAAGTAGTGGTAGGGTGTGACTCAAAGGGATCTGGCGCCCTCTATCTTGCATTGCACTACTTTGTGCAAAAGGAGAATTCCACATACCATGCTGCCAGAGTATAAAAAAGTCCTTAACGTTACCGTTAAGGTTAGTGCAGTGGTTCTTAAAGTGGACACCACACCGCCAACTTGTTTTCCACTACAAGGACCATGGGTAGAGTGGTGTGAAAGTGATTCTGTTGTGTTATAATCACTGTTATAATCTATTATAGTGTATTATGGTTATATCATAGTAATATATTACCCGTAATACTTTATAGTGTATTATATTCACAGTTATAATCCATTATAGTGCATTATAATTAGGATAGTTGTAATACAAATTTATATTGTATTATAATCACAGTTAAAAGGGTCAATTTGTGTCTTACCGATAGGGGTACTTTTGTGTAATGGAAAAAGTAGATATTTTGATGTGGTTCGGTGTAGTGTTGTGTAGTATGGTGCTACAAATGGAACCAAAATGGTTCCATTTGTACACTGTCAGAATCACTGGGTTAGTGAATTTCATCATTAACCCATTTAGGCCTAGAATTATTGAATGCTTTAACCAGTGAAAAATAGCAGATATACAAGCTCACAGCGAGCTTGTAGATCTGCTATTTTTTTTAAAGTCGTGAAAATGTGTGAAAAATCTTTGAATATATGTATTTTTAAAGCGAACGTTTGTAACTCAAATTTTGCTTCTGGGTGGTCCCTGGAACTAAATATTTTGGGGGTCTGTGGCCAAATAAATATCAGTTTGGGGGTCCTTCACATGAAAAGGTTTGAGAACCACTGACATAGTAGTCTCTCAAGAACAGACTAACTGAGCTCCAATTAAGTGAAAAGGACCTTTTCTTTGACGATGGCCAGCCAGATTGCTGACATAGAAACATAGGTTTTTCAAAAAACCTTAGAAGGATTCAAAAGACACTTATAGAATCGGGTAAAAATTCTATTTTTTTCACGATTTTTCAAAAATAGCATATCTACAAGCTCGCAGCGCTGTGAGCTTGTATATCTGCTGTTTTTCAATAGTTAAAGCATAAAATGTGTGTGTGTGTCCCTCAGACGCCCAGAAGTGTGTTCCCCGGGACTTCGGCCATGGCTCGGTGGTGTGTGAGTGTAACGGGACGTACTGCGACAGCGTGGGCTCGGTGCGTCTGCCCGCGCCGGGCCACTTCCTGTCCTTCCTGAGCTCTAAGGCCGGCAGCCGCCTGGAGGCGGAGCAACACCCCGTCCACAAGAACACCACCGGAGACAGTGAGTCCAAAAACAACATTTTATTAATCCATTAAGAATTCTTTTATTCTTTAGCTATTGAAAAATTGCAGATCTACAAGCTCACAGCCGTGCTGTGAGCTTGTAGAGCTGCTGTTTTTGAAAGGTCGTGCAAATCTTTCAATATATGTATACGAACATTTGTAACTCAAATTTTGCTTCTTGGGGTCCCTGGAACACTTTGGGGGTCCTTGACATGAAAAAGTTTGAGCATCACTGAGAAACATAGGTTTTTTAGAAACCATTTAGGAGACAATATATAGAATCGGGCCAATAGACTTGCTCAAATAGTCACACTCACACACACACACACACACACACACACACACACACACACACACACACACACACACTCGGTGGCTCGCTGTGAGCTTATATATCTGCTATTTTTTTTAAAGGGGTCGTACCGTACGTAATATTTTTGGTTAACCCGTTAAGACATGAGGCCAATACCAAAAATGTCTTCTAAATCCGACCACATCTCAAACATGGACCCCCAGAAGAAAATATTTGAGTTAAAATGTTCCCTTTAACACTTTGACTGCCAGACCCCCCCACCCCCCTCCCCCGGCCAATGCCACCATCAAGGCCCATTCATTTCTGCCCCCATTCCAGAGAATAAATTGAAAATGATGCGATGTGAATATCGGAACAAAAATGGGAGATTTGGTAAAAGAGGATTTTTTTTTTTACTAAAAAAAATTTGGAGTGATTTCGGTGAGCGGTTTTGGAGATAGGTGCTCGAGAGTGCACACTGCGCAAACCAGTCAATAACCTCAGAAATCTAGATTCTGAGATATTTGAGTTCAAAGAAAAAAAACTTTAGGAAGCCATAGCAACAAATTGGTAAATGGTAACGGAACACAAGTACCCTTGACAGAAAGAATAGCATGCATACTTTCATTTTATGCAAAGAAAGTGAAAAAAATATTGTACCATCGTCTAGTTTCAAGGGGGCAAAGTGAAAAAGTATGAAATGACTCAGAAGGTGGAAATTGCCTTACATTTTGATAGAACTATGCACTGTGAATTCACTGTGTTTTTACCTGGTCTAGAAGGTCAGGAAGACAAAAAGTCAGAAAAGCGATGTCAACCTTTTATTTTATGGCAACATCGAACCCTAACCCTGGTGAGTACCTCACACATCCAGCATGAACATATTTATGTTCAACAATATTTACAAATATTTCCAAAAAAAAAAATCACAAATATGACTTCACAAAAATAAAATATAACTGGATAAAAGTAAAATAAAATAAATGTGCAGCAAGTAAAGAATAAATAAAATAATATAAAAGTCAAAATAAAGTACTGTATTCTCAAAAAAGGCATTCAACAAGCCAACATTCAGGAGTCAAAGGCACCACAAATCAAGGTCAAAGATGGTACTGTTCACTGTGTGTGTGTGTGTGTGTGTGTGTGTGTGTGTGTGTGTGTGTGTGTGTGTGTGTGTGTGTGTGTGTGTGTGTGTGTGTGTGTGTGTGTGCGCGTGCGTGCGTGCACCTCAGGTACCTCAAAATGGCCTGGTACCTGTTCCTTGCCATTGTTCTGGGAAAGTACAGCGTCGGCATGGCAATGTTTTTTGACCAGTGCATGGCTCTCCGGCTTGTGAACGATAGCTGTGAGGAAGAGAAGTCCCAGAAAGTTCTTCAGCTCCCCTAGAGTGACATTGGTCCAGGCAGCGAACCTACAGTGTGTATGACCTATGCCTGACTCCTCCGCTCTCGCTATCTCCGCCATCATACTGTCCTCTGCGTTGTCATTGGTCTGGTTGCAGATCGGGCTCCCATCCTTCCTCCATCCAGTCAGACTCCACGGGCCCTGTATGATAGAAATAAATAAAAAATACTAAATGATCGTGCTTCTGTATAATTTGTATGTTCTTTAGCAAAGGCTGTCGCACAAAAGTAGTGAAAACAGCAGATCTACAAGCACACAACGCCTCGCGGTGCGAGGCGTTGTGTGCTTGTAGACACACACACACACACACACACACACACACACACACACACACACACACACACACACACACACACACAGATTGTATTACTAAACTATCTATCTAGGTATACACACACAATACAAACTAAACTATAAAGAAATGTATTCTTACTGGAAGAAGTTGGAGGAACTTCATACACCACAAACCATGGATTGACATCTAGACCTACTGCACATACAGTATGAAACAGAGCTGATACCTTTATGTACTATGAGGAAAATAATGCTGCTATTTGTACCCTGTATATATATAAAATGACACAATGCGACATAGCTCTGTTTGAACAATGCTGTACCCCCTCCAAATGTATATTTTCAACTGTTTTTTTTATTGTATTTGTGATACTTGCTTTGGCAATGTAAACGTATGTTTTCTCATGCCAATAAAGCTCCTTTGAATTGAATTGTATATTACCAAATGCACCCCACGTGGGAAAAAAACAATAGCAGGTCAGGCTTATTGATTGATTGAAGAATGTATTACAAGCTTGCATTAGAAAGAAGTAGACCTACAGATTCATGGCTCATTTCCACAGGAACACACTTTATGCATCTCATACAGTGGTGTGTGTTCTAGACTTTTTTTGAGGGCATACGATCAGCTACTATTCGGGCTAATCCTACCTGCCCCTGCCTTTTATTTTCCGACAGCAGACGCCGTATACGTGCGTTACAGGTAGAACTCAGCACTGAGCTCATATAACATTGAAAGACAGACGTAAAGAACAAAGTGAATCGTAGAAAACATAAACTTTGTAACGCTTACCGGGTTCGCAGTGCATCCTACAGGGCGCGGGGAGAAA